>NW_028261384.1:62153669-62453669 GCF_051295495.1 Thamnophis sirtalis | reverse complement strand
AGGAGCTGTATGAGAAAATCGACGCTAAGGTTGTTAAAATTAGAGATGAAATGCTGAGACTTGTAACTGTATTAACAGAACATACTTCTGGAATGGAAGATACTCTAGAGGTTCTTAATGATGCCAATACTAACCTGACATTGAAAACAGAGGTGGTGGAACAAAAAGTGGAAAATGCTGAAAAAGAAATTATTATGATACAGTACCAACAAATGGAGTTCGCATTAAGAGTAAGGGGGCTGCGTGAGGAGAAACAGGAGAACCTAAAACAGATCCTATCGGAAGCTTTTGACCGCCTGATGGGAAGACCAGGGACCAACCTTGACTGGCAAATTGATAAAGCTTACCGGGTTAACTCCTGGCTGGCAAAGCAGAAGCAGCTTCCTCGAGACATCGTTATATATTTTACTACAAGAGAGCGTAGAAATATGGTATTGCAAGCGTCTTATAACACTAAGCTTCAAATTGGCGGTCAAGACCTGACTGTTTTGAAAAAGATACCACCTCAAATGTTAAGAGCCAGGAGAGACTACCCTTTTTTGGTCGAAGAACTCAGAAATCGTCAGATACAGTATAGATGGGATGCACCATTTGGCATTATATTTACATTTGATAAGCAAAGGTATCGCCTCAACTCTGTATGGAAAGCCCGAGATTTTTATTATAATATATTGAAGGCTGGATACCCTGCACCATCTGGACCTAGAGAAAGACCACAAGAGGGACAGGATAGACAGCAAACTACACAACCACCAGACAAGATGGAGCATCTCTCTTTTCTAGAAGTGCAAGGTGTTATGGAACAAAGACCTAGCCGCATGACTACTAGACGAATGGAGAAACAAGCTAAAAAGCAACAGCATCAACAATCACCGACCATCGATCAAGGAACTACAATAACAAGTCTGGAAGCAGTGGGAGGAGCTAGACCTAAGGTTAAAGAGGCCATGCAGGAAGCTCTAAAAATGCTTCAGCGAACCAAAGATGACAACTAAGATTTTAACATGGAATGTCAACGGACTGAATTCTCCACAGAAGAGGAAGAAAATATTTCATTATCTCAAACAGTTTAAGAATGATGTAATTTGTTTGCAAGAAACTCATATCAAGTCAACTGATCAAAAATATTTGATCAACTCAAAACTTGGTCAACATTTTGCAGCTTCCGCTATGGAAAAGAAGAATGGTATAGTTGTATACTTAAGAAAAGATATGAAAGCTGAATTAATACAAGCAGATCCCTTCGGAAGATATATTGCTTTAGACTTAATCCTAGAAGGGAAAAAGACATTACTTTTGGGAATTTATGCTCCCAATCAACAGCAAGATAGATTCTATAGAAATCTTCATGCTAAATTAGTACAGTGGGACTATAGTTCCTGTATACTATTGGGTGACTGGAATGGAGTGATAGACACTAAGAGAGATAAGAAAATTTCCCGCCTAAATACTAAGATGCGAGCAAAGTTACCCAAACCTTTCTTTGACATTATGGATGACTTTGAATTGAGAGATATTTGGCGAGAAAGAAATGCAGAGGAATATGACTTCACTTTCTTCTCGGACAGGCATCAATCCCTTTCAAGGATTGATTTTATTGTAACCACTAATGATTTGCTTTCTAGGGTCAAGAAAACAAAGATTGCGGCTAGGGTCCTTTCGGACCATAACCCAGTTTGGATGGAGTTGGGAAGGGTAGTGCAGGCAAGAAGGTCTTGGAGATTGAATGAAAACTTATTTAGATATGAAAAGTATATTAATGATTGTAAAAAATTACTATCTGAATATTTTGTTTTGAATATGAATAAGGGTACATCTATGGAATTTGTATGGGATGCAAGCAAAGCGTATATGAGAAATAAACAATGGTTAAAACGAACAGAACTGGAAGAGGAAATTAAGAGAAAAGAGCTGGAGTTAACAACGAACCCAGACAATACAAAGATTAAGGAAGCTATTAACATATTAAAATCTCAATTTGACATGTTGATCTCTGACCAGGTAGCCACCAGTTTGTTATATGCAAAACACAATACTTTTTGTAATGCAAACAAACCTGGCAGATGGTTAGCTTATCAGATTAGGAAAAAAATGAAAACTCGAAATATATCTAAACTGATTTACAGAGGGAAGGAGGTGTTTCAACAGGAAGAAATTCAAAAGGCTTTTCGGGAATTTTTTACAGAACTGTATAAAGGGGATAAAATTAATGGTTTAGACATAGACAAATATTTAGACAAAGAGAAAATACCTTCAGTTAGAGAAGAGCACAGGCAAAAACTGAATCAACCAATAACCTCGGGGGAAATCTTGCAGGTAATTAAGCAATTAAAGTCAGGGAAAGCACCAGGTACAGATGGCTTGACAGCGGTTTACTATAAAAACTTACAGTTAGAAATGGTAGAACCTCTTAGAGAATTATTAAATATGATTCAAATGGAAGGTAAAGTGCCCCCATCTTGGAAGACAGCGTTTATATCTTTGATACCCAAAGAAGATCAAGATACTACTCAACCCAAAAATTATAGACCTATTTCATTACTGAATGTAGATTATAAAATTTTTACTAAAATATTAGCAAATAGGTTAATGTTGGTTATTCAACAATTGATACACACGGACCAAACAGGTTTTATACAGGGGAAACAGATGAAAAGTAATGTCAGATTAATTATTAATGCATTAGAATATTTGGGAAAGAACAACCAGATCCCTGCGTTTATATTTTTGGATGCTGAGAAGGCCTTTGATCGAGTTAACTGGCAATTTCTGCTGAAGATATTGCAAAAAATGCAGATAGGAGATAATTTTTTACAGTCAATTAAAGCAATATACCAACAGCAAACAGCACAAATCATAGTCAATGGAAGTTTAACAGACTCTTTTCAAATTGGAAAAGGTACAAGACAGGGCTGTCCTTTGTCCCCATTATTGTTTATTATAACTTTGGAAGTATTGTTGAATAAAATACGGGGCTTGGATGGTTAAAAGGGATCAAGATTAGGCAGCAAGAATATAGAGTCCGCGCTTTTGCGGATGATTTGGTCATAATATTGGAACAACCGCAGAAATCCAGTATGGTTTTAATGAATACGATTAATCAATATGGTCAAGTGTCTGGCTTTAAAATAAATTTAGGAAAAACCAAAATATTAGCTATAAATATGAATATTAAACAAAAGGAAGAATTAGGAGTGATGCTAGGATGTGAGGTAGTTAAAAAAGTCAAATATCTTGGAGTTAACATTTTAACTTCAAATGGGAAATTATAAAAGCATAATTATGAACCACTTTGGCACAGTATACAGATGGAGATGAAAAAATGGGAGAAATTGCACTTATCTTTGCTGGCTAGGATAGCGGCAGTGAAAATGAACATTTTACCAAAATTTTTATTTCTTTTCCAAATGTTACCTATACTTAAAAAAGATGCGAACCTTTTAGAATGGCAGAAGGGTATCAACAAATTTGTATGGGCAGGAAAGAAGCCGAGGGTAAAGAGGAAAATAATGCAAGATGTAGGTGAGAGAGGAGGATTTAAATTACCTAATTTAAAACTATATTATGATGCAGTGGCATTATCTGTAATTAGTGATTGGACTCATTTAACCAATGATAGAATATTGAATATTGAGGGACACGATCTGGTATTTGGCTGGCATGCTTACCTGTTATTCAACAAAAAATTGGATAACAATTTTCAAAGTCATATTTTAAGAAATGCTTTACTGCGGGTTTGGAAGAAATACCAAGATAAATTAAATGACCAGATACCCATGTGGGCAATTCCTAGACACGCAATTGAAAATATGAATATAGCACAAAAACAGGACAGAATTACTTACAGACAGCTTCTTACCTCGGAAAGGGGGGTATTACAATTAAAATCTTTAGAGGTATTAAAAGAGGAAAAGGTAGTTCAAACATGGTTCCAGTATGGGCAATTACAGGCTAGGTGGAAAATAGATCAAAAAATTGGTTTTATCCAAGTTGAGGATAACTTGTTTAAACAAATAAGAGATCAAAGCTTAATGCATATAAAGAGGATATATAATGTATTAATACAGATGGATTCGGAAACAGAATTAGTTAAAGATTGTATGATAAAATGGGCTCAAAATATTGAAGAACCAATAATGTTGGATACATGGGAAAGAATCTGGGTAAGAAATGTGAAATTTACACAAGCTCAAAATCTGAGAGAAAACTTTTACAAGATGTTCTATAGATGGCATTTAGATCCTAAAAAGTTGGCTTCTATGTATCCGAATGTACAGCCTAAATGTTGGAGGTGTGGTTCTCTCGATGCTACATATTATCATATATGGTGGACCTGCCAAAAGGTTAAGGCATTCTGGATAAAAATATGGTGGGTTGTGCAAAATATTTTTAAAAGAAGGATAAAGTTTATTCCTCAGTTATTTTTACTAGGTATATGTACTGACTTTACAGTGGTAGAGACTAACTTGATTCTGCACCTAATAACTGCAGCAAGACTGTTGGTGGCGCAATACTGGAAGAAGGAAGACTTGCCTACAATCCAAGAATGGACATTGAAAGTCACAAACTTAGCCGAGATGGCTAAAATATCGGCATATCTTAAAGATCACTCAAATGAGAGATATAAACGAGACTGGAAAAAATGGATTGACTATATACAAAATAAATACGGGACCAAGAAATTCCAGTTAGCCTATGCTTAAGATCAGAAATGATTTAAACTGTTAAAAGTTAGTTCAGTAAGAAGAAGCTAAGGTCAATGTAGAATGTCATTAATTTCTTTATTTCTTTTTTCTCAATAGATTTTAGACTGTGTTAGTTAAAAATCCATACCGTGTACGGGTTCTGGGAAGTCGGGGAGGGGAAGGAGGAGGGGGGTTGGGGGGTGGAGGGAGGGAGGGAGGGGCATACAAAAAAATTGTACTTCAATGTTTTAATGATTGACGAATGATGAAATATTTGTGTTTTTTAAAAGAAATAAAACCTTTTTCTTTAAGAATTTTTTTTTGACTTTTTATTCTAATCGGATTTTCCACTTTGGCTTTGATGCTTTTTCTGTTGTGTGACTAGGTACTTTGATTTTAATGCCTAGTTCATTAGTGACTATTACAGCTGCGCTGTACATTAACTGGTTCATTTCCAAGATGGATCCCGGTTCAATTGTTGAAAATACTGCATTAACCATTTTCATGATAGGGGCCAAAATTTTCTTAGGCACAGTTTTTAGTGATGGTAAACGTTGCCTTTCCTCATTAAGCAGAAAATGCTCCATGATCTTATCCTTCAATTCTTTTTGTTTTTGAGTTAGTTCATCAGTTGGTTCAGTGATAACTGGTTCTAGTGGTGGTGATGTTATTTCCTCCCCGAGAGCTTCTTCTGGGAGTTCTACTATAATGTTCTACTATAATTCATACATTCGCTTTAAATAACCTCTTTTTTCTGGCTCTGAGTTGTAGTAACAGGCCATTATGGCACGGTTTTATCTGCACTATATTTTTGTTGTTTTGTTGGCTGGTCCACTTGTAGACGGATGTCCAGGGACCCCAACATCCGCCGCGGCCCTTGTTAACCCGCGCGATGACCGATGCGGTATAAAAATTTTATTCGTTTCTTTCACCATATTGTATGGGTTGGCAGGGTTTTTTTATGGGACCAGTTGCCAACCTGACCCCAACCCTCCTCCTTTCTCATCCGGGGTTGGGACCGGCAACGGCGGAGTTGTTGTTGTTGTTGTTGTTGTTGTTGTTGTTATTATTATACTTTATTCATTAAACATGAAACTCAGTCAACTGAACATTCAAAAATGCATCACAAATACCACTGACTGGTGTTAATGGTTGATACCAGTTGCTGCCAATGTCAAATAAACAATATTCCAAGTAGCACAATTTTTTGCACTTCCACTGGTGTTATTGCAGAAAGCTGCAATTTGTTGATGTGTCTTATAAAATTCTTGGACATGGTACCAAGTGCCCCGATGACAATGTGTATCACTGTTACATGTTTCATCCATAATCTGGTAGTTTTGATGGTCATGTTGTGGTTTTTCATAATTTTTTCCAGTTCTTTTTCTTCAACTCTGGCATTTTCTGGTACCCCGATGTCAATAAATTGTATGTTTTGGCCCTCTACAACCATGATATTTGGCGTGCTGTGTTCCAAATGATGATCTCTCTGTATTTGAAAGTCCCACAAGATCTTCACCTTCTCATTTTCGGTAACTTTTTCCACTTTGTGTTCCCATGACTTTTTGAATATAGGTAAGTCATATTACTGGCATGTATTACTGAGACATGGCTGGGCACGGAGGGAGGAGTCCCCCTCGTAGAGATGTGCCCAGACGGGTTTCAGGTGCTTCATCAGCCGAGAGCCCAGCGAAGGGGTGGCGGTGTGGCTATTGTAGTCCGGGAGTCTTTAGCTCCTCGTAGGATCCCTGCTCCGGAGCTTGCCGGGTGTGAGTCCCTACTAGTGAAGTTGGACCTCAAGGGTCAAGCGGGTTTGCTGCTAACGTACCTGCCTCCCAACTGCGTTGCAGCGGCCCTCCCTGCGCTCCTCGAGTCAGTAGCCGAGCTAGCAATTGAGTTCCCTAGACTAATGGTTCTGGGGGACTTCAATCTGCCTTCACTCGGTGAACACTCTGACGGAGCGCAGGAGTTCATGGCTTCCATGACAGCCATGGGCCTGACCCAGGTAATTCGAGGCCCTACCCACTTAGCGGGGCACACACTCGACCTCGTATTCCTCTCGGAGCAGTGGAGTTATGATCTTGGTCTGAGGGGAAATGAGATCATTCCCCTATCGTGGTCAGACCACTACCTACTGAGGCTAGACTTCCGGAGGCCAAACCCCCACCGTGGAGAGGAGGAACCGACCAGGTGGTTCCGCCCCAGGCGACTGATGGACCCTGTTAGGTTCCAGACGGAGCTTGGGGTCATTCCAGATGCTCTCGCCCACAGTTCGGCGGAGACTATTGCTGCGGCCTGGCACTCGGCGGCATCAGAGTCTCTGGACCGAATTGCGCCACTACGGCCCCTCCGGGTCAGCGGCTCGCGGAGGCCCCCTTGGTTCACCGAGGAGCTCCGCGAGATAAAGCGCCGGAGGAGACGCCTAGAGCACCTGTGGAGGTCCGATAGGTCCGTATCGAACCGAGCACTGTTGACAGCTTGCACCAAGGAGTATATTTGGGCATTGAGAACCGCCAAAAGATCACACATCGCCTCCTTGGTAGCGTCCGCCGAGTCCCGCCCAGCCGCCCTGTTCAGGATAACCCGCTCCCTCCTAAATAGGAGGGAGACGGGGAACCCCCTGCAGGGTAAGGCTGAGGAGTATGGTCAGTTCTTGGCGGACAAAGTTGCTCGGTTTCGATCGGAACTGGACTCCACCCCCGCAGATGCAGCCGAGACACAGGGGAATAACTTGGTAGACCATCTCTGGGTTGAGTTTCAGGATGTTGCCTCCGGGGATGTGGACAAGGCTATGCGAGCTGTGAGTTCCTCCACCTGCATACTGGACCCGTGTCCCTCTTGGCTGACTGCCAACAGCAGAGAGGTGACACGAGGCTGGATCCAGGCGGTTGTTACCGCCTCTCTTCGGGAGGGACACCTCCCCACCGCGCTTAAGGCGGCGGTGGTGAGGCCCCTCCTGAAGAAACCGTCCTTGGATCCAGCAGTTCTTAATAACTATCGTCCAGTCTCCAACCTCCCCTTTGTGGGGAAGGTTGTTGAGAAGGTGGTGGCCTTACAGCTTCAGCGTACCTTGGAGGAAGCTAACTATCTTGACCCCTTCCAGTCTGGCTTCAGGCCCGGTTACAGCACTGAAACCGCTTTGGTCGCATTGACCGATGATCTCTGGAGAGCCAGAGATGGAGGCTATGCGTCCATCCTGGTTCTCCTTGACCTCTTAGCGGCTTTCGATACCATCGACCATGGTATCCTTCTGCGACGACTGCGGGAGGTGGGGGTGGGCGGCACTGTTTTACAGTGGTTCTCCTCCTACCTCTCGGACAGGTCGCAGTCGGTGTTGGTGGGGAGGGAGAGATCGTCCCCGAGGCCCCTAACCTATGGGGTGCCGCAGGGCTCGGTTCTGTCCCCCCTGCTATTTAACATATACATGAAACCGCTGGGCGAGATCATTCGGAGGCACGGGATTAAGTACCACCAATATGCGGACGATACGCAGTTGTATCTGTCCGCCCCGTGCCAACTCAATGAAGCGGTGGACGTGATGAACCGGGGCCTTGAGGCTGTTGAAGACTGGATGAGAGCTAACAAACTGGTGCTCAACCCGGAAAAGACCGAGTGGCTGTTGTGTTTTCCTCCCAAAAATTCGGCTAACGTTCCATCAATCAGGCTGGGGGGGCAAAATTTACACCCCTCAGACAGGGTCCGCAACTTGGGAGTCCTCCTGGATCCACAGCTGAGTTTTGACCACCATTTGTCGGCTGTGACCAGGGGGGCATTTGCCCAGGTTCGCCTGGTGCGCCAGTTGCGGCCCTACCTGAACCGGGAGGCTCTCACAACAGTCACTCGAGCCCTTGTGATCTCTAGGCTGGAATACTGCAATGTGCTCTACATGGGGCTGCCCTTGAAGAGCATCCGGCGACTTCAGCTAGTTCAGAACGCGGCCGCGTGAGTGATCATGGGCGCACCACGGTTCGCCCATATAACACCGATCCTCCGTGAGCTGCGCTGGCTACCTGTTGATCGTCGGGTGCACTTCAAGGTCTTACTTACCACCTATAAAGCGCTCCATGGTAGTGGATCTGGCTATCTGAGAGATCGCCTCCTGCCAATTACCTCCCTGTGTCCCATCAGATCGCACAGAGTTGGCCTCCTCCGAATTCCATCCGCCAGTCAGTGCCGACTGGCGACTACGCGGAGGAGAGCCTTCTCAGTTGCAGCTCCGACACTATGCAACAACCTCCCCGTGGAGATCCGTACCCTCACCACAGTCCAGGCCTTCCGCACAGCCCTCAAGATCTGGCTATCCCGTCAGGCCTGGGGATAGGATTACTCTCACCCCGCCCGAATGTTGAGTGAATGTTGTATTTTTATGGTTAATTTCTTTTATTCACGTTTCTTTTTCTTTTAAGTCTTGTCTTGCACTCCCTTCCCTCCATTGTTGTAAGCCGCCCTGAGTCCCCTCAGGGAAAAGGGCGGCATATAAATGCTCAATAAAATCTAAAAATCTAAAATTTTTACTTAATGACCAGTGGATTTATTTAGCAACTTGGTCGTGTCTAATTTTGTAATCAGTTTGTGCAATTTTGCTGCATTCACATATTAAATGTCAAACAGTTTAAACTTTGTTGTTGCAGTCAGCAGTTTGGATTGTCAGTGGATTTTTGTATCTTTGTTTCATGACATTAGTTTGCAGTGTTCGTTCTTGAGTAGCCAGTATTAAACCTTCCGTTTCTTTCTTGTGGTTCCCATCTTAAGCCATGTCCATGTCAAGTTGTCATCACATTTTCCTTCAATGTTTTTCAAGTACTGTCCATGCAAAGCTTTGGTTTTCCATTTATTTAATCTGTTATCCAGCTGTTTTTCCTTATATTCTGCCTTTGTTTCTGTTTATACTGTTCTCCATTTTCACAGCCAGTAGCAATTTTTCTATACTTTGTTTCACATAATCACTCAAACTTCATTTTTCTTCTTCTACAGTTTGATGGATTTGCAATAGCCCATGTCCCCTATTTTTTGTGGCAGGTACAACTTGTCGATGTCACTTCATGGATGAAAACCGTGATACCTATTTAAAAGTTTGCACATTTTCCGGTCCAAGTTTTCCAGTTCAGCCAAAGTCCAGTTGATGATTCCAGCTGAGTAGTGTATCACTGGAACTGCCCATGTATTAATGGCTTTAATTATGTTTCCAGAATTCAGCTTTGATTTTAATATTTTGTGGACCCTCCTGATGTATTCCTTTTGCATTGATTCTTTGACTTTTCCATTCAAGATGTTATCTGCTTCCTATATGCCTAGGTATTTGAAACCGTCATCCTTTGCTAATGTTTTCACTATGCTTCCATTTCCCAGTTCTATTTCTTCTATTTTTTCCATTTTTCCTAGCTGCATGGATTGAAAAGCACATTTTTCAAGTCCAAAGTTCATTTTGATGCCACTGCTGAACAGTTGAACTGTGTTGAGTATTGATTTAAGTTCAGTGAGGCTTTTCACATGCATTTTTAAGTCATCCATGTATAGCTGATGGTTTATCTTGCCAAGTTGGCTTGAGATTTGGTTTTGTGTTTCGTAGGATTATTATCAGTGGAATTAATGCAATGCTGAATAGTAGTAGTGAAAGTGAGTCCTTCTGGAAGATTCTTTGTCTGATGTTGATTTCACCAATTTTCTCCCCATTTGCTGTTAGAACTGTTTTCCATTTTTGCATATTTGCTTTCAAAAATGTAGTTATTTTTGCTGATTCCAAAGTTTTCCAGACAGGTGTTAATCCAGCTGTGGGGTAATGAGTCAAATGCCTTCTTGTAATCAATCCGCGCTATATTTAAATTTGTTTTTCTTCATTTTGCATTTTTAGTTCCATTTGGTCTATGAGCAGCTGATCTTTTGCTTCTCTTGATTTTTTAGAATTTCCTTTTTACTCAAACTTTTTTCCATCAGATGATTGAATACTGAATTTGTCAGTATTCTTGTAAAAAGTTGGAATTTTATTTTAAATCATTATTTTAAATTATTTTAAATTATTTTAAATTATTTTAAATTATTTAAAATTAAATTATTTTAAATTATTTATTTTAAATTATTTTAAATTATTTATTTTAAATTATTTTAAATTAAATTATTTTAAATAATTATTTTAAATTATTTTAAATAATTATTTTAAATTATTTTAAATAATTATTTTAAATTATTTTAAATAATTATTTTAAATTAAATTATTTTAAATTATTTTAAATTAAATTATTTTAAATTATTTTAAATTATTTATTTTAAATTATTTTAAATTATTTATTTTAAATTATTTATTTTAAATTATTTATTTTAAATTATTTAAAATTATCTATCTATCTATCTATCTATCTATCTATCTATCTATCTATCTATCTATCCATCCATCCATCCATCCATCCATCCATCCATCCATCCATCCATCTATCTATCTATCTCCACCTCCCCATCTGAAAAGAAATCTGTTCCAAATGCAAAACACAATTAGAGGAGAGGAGATTCAGTTTCTGTTTTACTTTCATAGCAGGAAGCAGGTTTATTACAGAACAGTTGAGCTAAGCCACGCCCAGGTTCCTTTCTGTCTCCTTCTTGCTCACACAACAAATACTGTTTTGAGTTTCCAAACACCTCTCAACTCTCTCACATACTGACAGGACACTAGCCAGATGAATACTGATGGATTCTGGTAGGCAGAAGCAGATTTTTTCCCCTTTATTTTCCTCCTCAGTTCTGATGAATCTGTTCCTTCTACTGTACTGAGTTTTAAAGGAGGCATGCCTGACAACACCAGTTAAAGGGAAAAGAGACAAAAAAGGCAGAAAAACACTTACAGGTGCAATTAGGAAAACATAAGGCAAGCTGCAGACTATCATCAAACTCATCCCCAAGTCAGTAGAGAGGCTGTAAAAAAGTATACATCTAATAACCCCTACATTAATCAGTCAGAAATGAGATCAGTGCCATGGACTAATAAGTATTTGTCTCTGGTTGAACCTCAAATTGATTACTCCAGGGACAAGGTTGTTGATCTTGAACACCGGTTACCTTATGCCTGGTGCCGTGCTGTACCCTGAACCCTTACACAGCCTTGTTACCCACCAGCATCCAATGGCAAAGCACTTTCTTTCTGCTGTCCAGAAGTACAATGGATGCTTCCAAGTGACATCTTTTGGAGCCAGAGAGGTGAAGGAGGGAAATTTTATGCCAATATTCAAAGTACAGGCGGAGGTCTACTACTGGATAGGGGGTATCATGGCAGGGCCTCAGCAGCAGCCTTCATTTCTTCAGATATACTTTGTTAGTGATGATGACAATGAGAGGGACATCTGTTGTGGAATCTACCCAGGCATTAATGCACACTTGCTAGTCAACTGCAGAAGTTGCTGTGTGAACACAAGAATATTCTGGAATTTAAGGCTAATGTTGATTCTATTCCTAAGGGCCACAAGGACTTCCAAGTGGTGATTAACAACAATAGGAAGTCTTCTGGAGAGCACCAAGGTCGTTTCAATTCCCCCATGACTACAGAAGTTGCTGTTCTCATTGTCAGCCAGGATTTTAAGAAGAGAGATATTGTTCTCCACAGCAGAGACAACAGTTACGAATCAGTGAGACACACTGTGCCTATGACACTCTCCAGTACCCTCTGATATTCTGCCATGAAGATGGCTGTAACATCAATATACCTCAGTGTGACCCAAACACCAAGGTTCCTCTCAAGAAGACCATGTCTGCTGTTGCCTTTTATAGCTACAGGACAATGGAGAGTGATGGTGAACAATGCTACCCACTGCTGTTCCAGTTCTGTAGTGAAGCACAGGTATCCAACTGACTAATAATAATAATAATAATAATAATAATAATAATAATAATAATAATAATAGCTGAAAAAAATTCGCATTTACTATATATGGATGATTTGAAACTCTATGAAAAGTCAGAAATAGAAATCCAATCATTGACAAACACAGTCGGAGTATTCAGCACCGATATTTCAATGCAGTTTGGCATGGAAAAATGCACCACTGTATCCATAAAAAGGGGCAAAATCACTACATGTGAGGGAATTGAAATGCCCAATGGCCAATTAATTAAATGCAAAGAAAATGAAGCCTACAAATACTTAGGCATTCTGCAGTTGGATAACATCAAGCATGGAGAAGTAAAAACTGTTGTCAGGCGAGAGTACACCAACAGAGTTAAGAAAATTTTGAAATCTAAATTGAATGGTGGAAATACAATCAAGGCC
Source organism: Thamnophis sirtalis (assembly GCF_051295495.1). Taxonomy (NCBI): domain Eukaryota; kingdom Metazoa; phylum Chordata; class Lepidosauria; order Squamata; family Natricidae; genus Thamnophis; species Thamnophis sirtalis. The sequence goes on along the minus strand of NW_028261384.1, from coordinate 62,440,733 downwards.
ATAAATACCTGGGCAATACCAGTTATAAGATACACAGCTGGTATAGTTAACTGGACACAAGCTGATTTGGACATTTTGGACCGAAAAACCAGGAAACTAATGACAATGCACTACAGTTTACATCCACGTGGTGATACTGATAGACTATACCTGCCCCGAAAATCAGGTGGCAGAGGATTATTACAAGTGAAGCAAACAGTTGAAGAAGAAAAACATGCACTGGCTGATTATTTAAAAGAAAGTCAAGAACATCTATTAATTGAAGTAAAGAACAAAAAACTACTGAAGGCCCAACAGACGAAACAAGAATACAGAAAACATGTGATAAAATCAAGAATGGAGAGTTGGCAGAACAAAGCACTGCATGGCCAATTTCTGGAAAAAATAAAAGATAAAATGGACAGTGAACAAACTTGGTTATGGTTAACAACAGGTACATTAAAGGAAGAAACAGAGTCACTAATCCTGGCTGCGCAAGAACAAGCTATCCGCACAAATGCCATTAAGGCCAAAATCAAAAAATCCTCTGATGATGCCAAATGCAGACTTTGCAAAGAAGCTGATGAAACTGTTGATCACATACTCAGCTGCTGTAAAAAAATCGTGCAGACTGATTATAAATTGCAGCACAATTCAGTAGCACAAATGATCCATTGGAATTTGTGCAAAAATTATAATATTAAAACAGCAACAAACTGGTGGGAACATCAACCTGAAAAAGTCACCGAAAATCAGATGGTCAAGATCTTGTGGGATTTTCGCATACAAAGAGACAAAATACTGGCACATAATACACCAGACATCACATTGGTTGAGAAAAATAAGGTCACAATCATAGACAGCGCAATACCAGGTGATAGCAGGGTCGCTGAGAAGGAACATGAAAAAATCGCAAAATACCAGGACTTAAAAATTGAAATTCAACAACTATGGCACAAACCAGCAGTGGTAATTCCAGTGGTAATTGGCACACTGGGTGCTATTCCAAAAGCACTGGAATTACATTTAAAACAGTTAAAAATTGACAAAATCACCATCAGTCAAAGGCAAAAAGCCGCACTGCTTGGATCTGCACGCATATTACGAAAATACGTTACAATGTCCTAGGCCCCTGGGTGGGGCCCGACTAGTAACCAATGACAAATCCGGTGAAATAACTGGCCGCTGTGATACAATTGTATAACAATAACAATAATAATAATTCCAAGGAATATCGTTGTGAACACTAGGATTATTTCCTAAAATGATTTGTACCTAGACAACACACTATTCAATTGAAATTGGAATTTTTGTATGTTATAAAAGAAAATAAAAACCTTAATTAAAAAATGTTGTATAGCATTGTAGAGATGTCGATCACAGTGCTTCATTGTGCTTCATTGATTTTGAAAAAGCCTTTGATAAAATAAGGCACAACAAACTATTACAAGTCCTGAAACAAGTGGGACTAGATGACAAAGACATCCTAATCATAAAGAATCTATATTGACATCAGGTAGCAAATGTGAGATTAGGCCAAAAATATTCAGATGATGCAGAAGTACGAAGAGGGGTCAGACAGGGCTGTGTTCTGTCTCCACTGTTGTTTAATATCTACTCTGAGTCAATTTTCAACAAAGCACTGAAAAACATCGATACTGGCCCAAAATGGTGTTCAGATCAACAATTTAAGATATGCTGATGATACAATTCTGCTCGCCATCAACAGTCTAAGAAATATCTGAAAAATATGGCTTGAAGCTTAACACCTCAAAAGCCAAGATCATGGTCATCAGCAAACAACCCATTAATTTACTACCAATAAATTAGGAAGGAATACCACTAGAAAAAGTTCAAAGTACCACATACCTATGTAAGGAGTTACAAGATCCTAAGGGAGAAGCATGAAAGATTTACCAAAACATCAATAATAATTGAAATTCTGTTCACCAAGCATTTATGGATGTTAAAGAAAAACATAAATAAAACTATATTTTAAAAAATCTTGCCAAGAAAACTTCAGGGACTTGTTCAGGCAGTTGCCTGGAGTCAATACTAACTTGACACAAATAAATAAAAATAAAATACAGAAATATTTAAATAAAATAAGTTCACTAAAAAGAATCTATTTCTCAATGTAAATTGTCTATTTCAGCAACTATTGCTTAATAGCAACACTTTACATTAGTAGTGGATAGATGGGCAAAGAAATGAAGAGCATAGCTGTCATGTCCCCGTTGGAGCCTGAATCTACGGAGGAAGACGAGCTGAAGCTGGAGTCAAGGGAGACCAAGGGGGTGGCTTCACTGACTTTGGAGGAATGTGGAGAGGAGATAGGCCAGGCCCCCTCAGGAGTGGGACGGCTTGCTAGCAGGGAGGAATGGAGCCAGGATAACCAAGAGAGGGCAGGCAGTGGAAATGAGGTGCAATGGAGAGGGCGGAGCTGACACCTCAGCAATACGATTCTTCTATAGGGCTTTATAGCAGTTCATTGAATTGGGTGAGCTTGGGTGTGGCAGTTGTTCTCTGTTTGCTTGAGGGACTTTCTTCCTAATCATCAACATAGCTGATGCATCCTTTGTTAGTGCTTGGCCCAGTTCCCCTTCCCCTGACATTAGAGAACCACTTTATTTTAACACAGTGTTCTAGTGTAATCTGCTTAGTATTTGACTGGGTTTGTCTGTCAGTCAATACTGTCCGGACAGGCCAACATTATGAAACTAGGTACAATCTTTCTGATGTGATACTATTGAATTTATAGAAATTATAGTTCCCAATCAATGGGTTATGTACCGGTAAGTGGAAAAGAGTGGCATCTGGATAGATGAGACAGAAGGAAGTTGTAGTTTAATGACTGCTATGATTGTTATGCTCACAACACCATTGCAAAACTAGGAATTTCCAAGATGTTTGGAGGTAAAGCAGAAGGTGATAAGGATTTTTCAGTGTAATGATAAATTTGGCTCAAGAACTTCCGATATCATCAATTAATAATATGCTTTTATCTAGGTCACTTTATATATTCAGGGTTTCTTTTTAAATTATACATTTTTCAGCCATTATACTGTATAGAGAGCAGATGGTATGTAAAAACACTGAACATAAAAGATATATGGGTAAGCATGCTAATAAAGTAGTTAAAGAATATTTAAATATGTATAATATTCAGTTTGTCTAGAATTCTTCTCCAAATTTAATGATGTTGAATGAGAACTAGTCAATGAGAACTAGACCTTGCCAGAGGGTCTTGATGACCCTAAATCATCTTGAAGAGATGGTGAAAAAGAGAGGTAAACTTTGTAGATCGTAAAGAGATCACCAGCTCCTTATCTGATCTGGGGGAAGCTGTCAATCTGGGGGGGGGGGGGAGAGAAAAGGCAGCCACTGTGTGCTGCCAAGGCTAAACAGTGTGGAGGCTGGGTGAGAATTTACAACTTTTTAACTTCTACTAAGACTGTTTAAGAGACTGAGATAGTGAGAATGAAAAAGAAAGGGGGTGATTTGTCAATCTTTCATCCCCTGAAATAGTGGCAGATGCAGAAAGAGATTTAAATAAGAATTTTGAAGGGTTTGGCTTATTGGATGTTTTAAATGCCAAAGACTAATGGATTGGCCACAGAAGGTTAACTAAGTGGAATTATTGATTTAAAACTTTGTTTTTGAACTTAAACTTGGTTCTGGAATTTTAAAAGGGGGAAAAAACATGGTGTATACAAAACAAGTTAAGTGAGAAGACTAATAGAGAAATAGCTCAACAGCAACATCTTCTGGTTAAAGAAATATCCAGGAGGAAAGTCGAGGAAAATATAGAATTGAAAGTGGACATAAACATAATAAGTTTGACCTTGGTAGCTTTTTGGAACATTGTTGCAAGATTACTAGGAGACTTAGATAAGTTGTCTGTACCTGGGAACTGTGTAGAAGAATTACAGAACTACAGTGAAGAGTGTGGAAACAGTGGAAACTGTAAATACTACATCCTTTGACTGATATGGATGATAGCACATGAACAATTGAGCAACTGGAACTGGGAAATAGAGAGGCTCCTTTCAAATAGGAGAAATTTTTTATTTTTTACCAGCTAATTCTTCTACCAGATTTACAATTGGTTGGATATAAATTTTGGGGTCTTGATAGGCCATGTGGATGACAAAACTGTTGAACTCTTGTGGATTACAATTTACAATTTTGTGGATTATAAGAGACAAGGAACCAATAAGAAAGATTTCAAACTGCTCTTGGATTAGACACAGATGCATAATTGAATATTTGGAACTGGGGAATAATGAGATTGCAAAAAGATGAAAGAAGAATTCTACATCCTAACTTTCAACATCTTCTCCCTGGAGATTCATAAGAAATGCCTGGAATAGTAAAGGAATTGGATTTACTCTTAAAAAATGCAACGGACAGGATGGAGAAAGTATTTAAAGAGGCTATGGAAAAAATAGAAAACTCTATACAAGTGAATACAAAACTCTATGTAAGTGAAGACCAAATTCTTCTGGAAAATGAGAAGCCAATAGAATAAAAGGAGGAATTAACAAAAAAAGAATGAAGAAGATAAAGAGGAGATATTAATAAAAACAATAGTAGTGGATGAAGTAAACCTGGGGGAAAATATATTGAGAAGGTTGGAAGGCATTTTGGAAAGGAAAGGGAGAAAAGAGCTGGGATAGAAAGCTTTGAAACCAGGCAACTGAAGAGGGTGGATATTGGAGGAGTACTTAGATCAAATATTCAGGAAATAGACATAATTAGAATCAGAGATGTAAGGGAGGAATATGGGAGGTAGGCAAAAAAAAGCATAGCAAATAAAACATTGAAGCAGGAAATAGACAATGGTTAGATTTTTTTCCCTTATTCTCTAGCATTGTTTGGGTTTGCCTTTATCCTCCCTCTTTTTTATTTAAAACATAGCAACTATAAGGCTGAAGCAGGCAAGAAATGATGAAGGGATGATTACCCTTTCCTTTTTTGAGTGGCTTCTCTCTCCCTCTTCACCTGGTTATTTTATTGAGTGTTCTTTTTTCTTATACTTTCTGTTGTTTTTTGAAATGGGACAAACTGTTTCACTGTCAGATAAGAAAGATGGAAGTTAGGAGGGGAGGAGCCGTGACGGCACGACATGCAATCTCAATGCTCTGAGATCGCAGTTGACACTTTTGACTCTGGGTGGTCCAAACGGACCTAAACCGTCCCGTAGAGGCGGTAAACAGGAAGAATACATCTTGCTGATCACAGGGACATCGCAAAGTCCTGATTGATCCAAGAGAAGTTTGTCACTCAAGCTGGTGACAAAAATCCAGCCAAATGGCTGATGAGGCTCCAAAATGGAAGGATACGGAAAGAGAAAGTGTTTTCAGCTGGTGAGGAATTTTTACTGTTTTAAAAGTGACTGCCTAAAAAAAATCCCTTAAAATTAATGTAAATTGGAGAACAAAAGAAATAAGCGGCAGAATTAAACTTGGACTGGTTTTGAACAGTGGGTTATCTTACTTTTTAAATGCTATCTTTACGGATGGAATTTATTCAAGCCTTTTAAAATGAATGGATTAAATTTCCTTCTGTTTTTTTCTTCTTCTTTGACTATTCTCCGTAATCTATGGACTAAAACTTTCCTCTTTCATTACTGTGGGTATTTTTCTAACTCATTTAAGAATCAGATCTTTTTTAAAAATTTGAAATACAAAAAGATACAAAAAGAAACAAAGAAGTGGTAACATTCTAACATTGTAATGCTGCTACTCGGAAGCTAGATGTTTGTGTATTAGAAACAAAATGCTTCTTTCACTGATTATCCTGGCTTGGCACTTCAAGGACTCACAGCTTGTTTAAAGTGATAAGAAGAAGAAAAACACACAGATGTTCCTTTGAAGTAGTTTCTTAACCAGAGAGAGGTGAAATATTATTGCGATGCTTAATTTTGCTAAAACCTTCTAAACTAGAGTAGCAGTGTTTGTCAGCTGGAAATCATGGCGCAATTTCAACACCAGAAAGAAGTTTTAAATCTGCAACAGATATTCTCAGAAATACAGAAATTATCAAATACAAATGTGAGGATAGAGAAGAAGTTGAATTACTTAGTGCATCTAACAGTAAAATATGACAGAGAAGTTGAAGATGTTCATCAAATAGAAAAAGTGGTGGTTAAAATCCCAAAAATCTAAGAGGAAAATGAATATAAAGAAATTAAAATTGCTGATACTTATGGTGATTGGTTTGTTTCTGAAAATGGAAAGAGTGGAATACTGAAAGAGGAATTAAATGGAGGGGAAACTTTCCCCAGATGGGAAGATACAGAAGAGGAAAAAATAAAAGAATTTATGGACTTAAAGAGAGAAACCTTATTAGCAATAGTTTTGATAACATCACTGACAATCAAAGATAAGCAGATTAAGGAAACAGAAGAAGGGCATCGAAATTACAAGAGAGATCTTCTAAGCAAAGAGTTGATGATGCCACAAATGGTAGAAGATATGACACGGTTTTATTATTGGAAAGATACTGGTTGATAGATGGAAGAGTATAATTTAAAACTAGCTAAATTTGGCGAAATTTAGTGACAATGGATATAGTTAAATAAATAATTGATGTATACAATGTGTAGTGATATGATAAGTAATAATAGGATGTGAATATTGAATGGCACCCATGAAAGGAATACTAGAAACCCTTATTCTTATAAAGAATAATAACAATAACAATAATAATAACAACAACAACAACAACTCCGCCGTTGCCGGTCCCAAGCCCGGATGAGAAAGGAGGAGGGTTGGGGTCAGGTTGGCATCTGGTCCTGTAAAAAAAACCCGCCAACCCATACAATATGGTGAAAAAAACAAATAAGAATTCCATACCGCATCGGTCGTCGCGCGGGTTAACAAGGGCCGCGGCGGATGTTGGGGTCCCTGGACATCCGTCGACAAGTGGGCTACAAGTGGACCAGCCAACAAAACAACAAAAATATAGTGCAGATGAAAACCGTGCCATAATGGCCTGTTACTACAACTCAGAGCCAGAAAAAAGAGGCTATTTAAAGCGAATGTATGAATTATGGAAACAACAATATCCAGATTCAAATGTTAGTGAACAACAACTAGCAGATCAAAGGCGATTTATTATACGGAATAAAGTGTTTAGTGAAGTTGAACATGAGGAAATTCAGGCAAATTGCAAAACCCAAAAAACAATATCACAAGCGGAAATAACTGATATTCAAGACACAACTAAAGACATTATAGTAGAACTCCCAGAAGAAGCTCTCGGGGAGGAAATAACATCACCACCACTAGAACCAGTTATCACTGAACCAACTGATGAACTAACTCAAAAACAAAAAGAATTGAAGGATAAGATCATGGAGCATTTTCTGCTTAATGAGGAAAGGCAACGTTTACCATCACTAAAAACTGTGCCTAAGAAAATTTTGGCCCCTATCATGAAAATGGTTAATGCAGTGTTTTCAACAATTGAACCGGGATCCATCTTGGAAACAAACCAGTTAATGTACAGCGCAGCTGTAATAGTCACTAATGAACTAGGCATTAAAATTAAAGTACCTAGTCACACAACAGAAAAAGCATCAAAGCCAAAGTGGAAAATCCGTTTAGAACAAAAAATCAAAAAATTAAGGGCAGATGCTAGTAACTTAAAGAACATGCATGAGCAACGGCTTAAAAACAACAAAATCATAGATCGGCTAATCAAAAGATATAGATTGGATACAAGAAACATCAATGAAGCTGTAGAGATTGTAAAACAGCAGATAACAGCAACAGCTAGAAAAATTGAAAGATATGAGGCACGAATCATCCAATATAAACAAAATCAGCAATTTCGATCAGACCAACGGCGTTTTTATCAAAGTCTTAATGTGAATGGTGACACCAAAAGTGAAAAACCAGAAAAACAAGCCACAGTTGAATTCTGGAAAGAATTGTGGGAAAATGCAAAGGACTACAACAAGGAAGCAAAGTGGATACATGACTTTGAGAAAAGCATTGGCAACAAACAAATGCAAGTATTAGAAATAACAACTGAGATGGTCAAAAATCGAGTTAAAAAGGTAAAGAATTGGACATCACCTGGAAAGGACCAATTACATGGTTTCTGGCTCAAATATCTGACCAGTTTACATGCAATATTGGCCAGGCAACTGAATGAAATTTTACAAAAGGGCCAAATTGTTGAATGGTTGACAACTGGAAAAACATACTTGATTCAGAAAGATGCAACTAAAGGAACAACACCTGAAAATTACAGACCAATAACATGCTTGCCAACAACCTTCAAATTACTCACAGGCATTATTGCAGATAACATGATGGATTATTTGGAAACAAACATCATCTTGCCAGTAGAGCAAAAAGGCAACAAAAGAAGGAGCAGGGGCACAAAAGATCAGCTTCTAATTGATAAAATGATATTAGAAAATTGTAAGAACAGAAAAACGAACTTGAATATGGTCTGGATTGATTACAAAAAGGCATTTGACTCACTGCCACATAGTTGGATCATGAAACAATGGAGAACTGAGTTGGCAGTAGGGAATGAGATCTACGGAATGGTTAATATCAAGCGAGGAATTTTCCAGGGTGATTCACTTTCACCTCTTCTCTTCATCATCGCAATGATCCCACTATCAGTAATCTTTAAAAAAATGAAATTAGGCTACCAAACAGCCAAAGAAGCTGAAAAAATTTCGCATTTACTATATATGGATGATTTGAAACTCTATGGAAAGTCAGAAATAAAAATACAATCATTGACAAACACAGTCCGAGTATTCAGCACCGATATTTCAATGCAGTTTGGCATGGAAAAATGCGCCACTGTATTCATAAAAAGGGGCAAAATCACTGCATGTGAGGGAATTGAAATGCCCAATGGCCAATTAATTAAATGCAAAGAAAATGAAGCCTACAAATACTTAGGCATTCTGCAGTTGGATAACATCAAGCATGGAGAAGTAAAAGCTATTGTCAGGCAAGAGTACACCAACAGAGTTAGGAAAATTTTGAAATCTAAATTGAATGGTGGAAATACAATCAAGGGCATAAATACCTGGGCAATACCAGTTATAAGATACACAGCTGGTATAATTAACTGGACACAAGCTGATTTGGACATTTTGGACCGAAAACCAGGAAACTAATGACAATGCACTACAGTTTACATCCACGTGGTGATACTGATAGATTATACTTGCCCCGAAAATCAGGTGGCAGAAGATTATTACAAGTGAAGCAAACAGTTGAAGAAGAAAAACATGCACTGGCTGATTATTTAAAAGAAAGTCAAGAACATCTATTAATCAAAGTAAAGAACAAAAATCTACTGAAGGCCCAACAGACGAAACAAGAATACAGAAAAGATGTGATAAAATCAAGAATGGAGAGTTGGCAGAACAAAGCACTGCATGGCCAATTTCTGGAAAAAATAAAAGATAAAATGGACAGTGAACAAACTTGGTTATGGTTAACAACAGGTACATTAAAGGAAGAAACAGAGTCACTAATCCTGGCTGCGCAAGAACAAGCTATCCGCACAAATGCCATTAAGGCCAAAATCAAAAAATCCTCTGATGATGCCAAATGCAGACTTTGCAAAGAAGCTGATGAAACTGTTGATCACATCCTCAGCTGCCGTAAAAAAATTGCACACACTGATTATAAATTGCGGCACAATTCAGTAGCACAAATGATCCATTGGAATTTGTGCAAAAATTATAATATTAAAACAGCAACAAACTGGTGGGAACATCAGCCTGAAAAAGTCACCAAAAATCAGATGGTCAAGATCTTATGGGATTTCCGTATACAAACGGACAAAATACTGGCGCATAATACACCAGACATCACACTGGTTGAGAAAAATAAGGTCACAATCATAGACATCGCAATACCAGGTGATAGCAGGGTCGCCGAGAAGGAACATGAAAAAATTGCAAAATACCAGGACTTAAAAATCGAAATTCAACGACTATGGCACAAACCAGCAGTGGTAATTCCAGTGGTAATTGGCACACTGGGTGCTATTCCAAAAGCACTGGAATTACATTTGAAACAGTTAAAGATTGACAAAATCACCATCAGTCAAATGCAAAAAGCCGCACTGCTTGGACCGGCACCATATTACGAAAATACGTTACGACGTCCTAGGCCCCTGGGTGGGGCTCGACTAGTAACCAATGCCAAATCCGGTGAAACAACTGGCCGCTGTGATACAATTGTATAATAAAGTTAGATTCAGTTAAGTCTTGATTACTAGGGGAAAAATGGTATGATGAAGGATATAGTCAAATAAAGGAGGGATAATGATAATAACGTATATATATATATGTGTTCTCACCCCACCTTTCCCGTTCAAAAACTACAGCCAAACAGAACTTCAAAGGAAATATTTTTATCAGTCCCGGCTTTTGCTGGCTGCGAGCCCAAAATAAACATAGATAAATTCTCTGGCAAAAAGTTAAACAGCAAGTGCAAAAACAAACTCTTACAGCAAACCACTTCTCCAAGTTGGTTTCTTTGAATCATGAACATAAACAGGGAACCTTGACTAGAACAGGAACAGAACGGAATAGAACGGAATGAACTTTGAGTTCTGCAACTAGGGCGTGGCACCATCAATCTTTTATCCGCAGGAGATCCTTAACAAGCCACAGCTGCTTGTTATCCTCTCCTGTGAGCATCCTGAAACCACTCACAGGAGGTTTCTGTGTCAGAGTCTGATAGCAGCTCCAAAGACTCCTACCGAGCCACAACATGTATGTATGGGTACAATATAAGGAAATGAGATGTAAATTGTAAACAGTGATTTGGAAAGGATAGAAAACTTTGTTATTAAATATTATGGATGTTTAGCTAGAATAGGATATAAGGATTTAGTGTCATTGGAGGATTTTAGAAATAGTAAATGAAATGCCAGTATGTGGTTATGTATTAAATCTTAGTATATTTTATGATGAAGGACGTTTAAACAACTACAGTCAAATGAAAATGGATGTATGATGATGGTAACATGTATAAATATCTGAGTGAAAACACTTGAGTTAATATGAATTATGCTTGATGACTGTGGAAGAAATGCACGAAAGTCTTTTGTAACCAACTGATACACTTTCTACAGTATGTAAAAAAGGAAGATTTTATGTGTTCTGTTTGTTTTGAAAATTAAAAATAAAAAAACTTTATAAAAAAGAAAGAAGATGGAAGTTAGAAAGAAAGAGATGTCAATAGAGGAAATCTTAAAGAGGAGAATTGTTAAAGCAGAGGATGTTAAGTATCATTGTGATTATGTTATTGCACTATTACTATTATGATGAATGTTATAACAAGAATAAATACTATGTCTGATGAAATGTTACTGTATCCAGACCAAACACTGTTTGATGAAAATTGGATTGAATATAAATAAAACCGATAAAAACATTTTTTTTAAAAAAGGGAAATGACTAATGGAGCTCAGGCAATGAGCAAGAACTTATCCCTCCTGATCCCTGAGCATGAAGAATGGAGAGGTGGAAACAGCGAAGGCCAACCCAATGACTCAGGATGAGAGCCCCCTACTCCTCTTCACAAGGCACAGCTGGGGACTGAGACTTAAGAAGATACTGTGGGGAGGGGCATTTGTTTGTTTGCCCCGCACATGTGTGCTAGTCATTTCCATCTCTAGGGGCAGTGCTCATCTCCGTTTCAAAGCCGAAGAGCCAGCGCTGTCTGAAGATGTCTCTGTGATCATGTGGTTGGCATGACTAAATGCTGAAGGCGCATGGAGCGCTGTTACTTTCCCACCAAAGTGGTCCCTATTTTTCTACTTGCATTTTTACATGCTTTCGAACTGCTAGGTTGGCAGAAGCCGAGGCAAGTAATGGGAGCTCACTCCATTACACAGCACTAGAGATTCAAACAGTTGAACTGCCAACCTTCTGATTGCACAAGCTCAACATCTTGGCCACTGAGCCACTGCCTCCCTCACAATTGCATCTATGAAACCAAACTATGGACCTAATATCCTCCTACAGCAGACATGGGCATTTTACAGTACAGAACACATCTGGCCTTTTGACACTACCTGAGTGGCCCATAGCAGTGGGAAGGAATGGGGGCAGCAATGGCAGCCCTCTACAACAGTTCCAGTTTCTCATGCAACCCTTTGGGAAAATTGTCCACCTATGGTCTACAATGTAAAACTTTTTCTATGGGAGTATATGGAAATTTACTTAATCAGAAAATCACTGGAAAAGGGCGTAAGTAATAAATTACATTAGAAATGGGATACTTATCAGAATAGATAATGCTAAGCAGCCCGGACAAATATTAAAGAATTTTTAAAAGAATCTACATGAAGATTCATCTTTTTTCTATAAAAGGCTTAAAAGCATATAGATTTTGATTTTAATGTAACTAGAAAAGAGAACAAGTTTTCAAAAGAAATATAGTGTTGTACAAAAAAATCTCTTACCTTTCAGGTACTTCTTCAATTGGCATTGATTGGCTCTTCATTGATCCTGTCAGAGTCTCTTCAGCTCTTGAAACACTTGTACTCAAATCACATTCTTCCATTTCAACATCTTGTACTCCAATAGTCTTGCAACATTGCATGTTGCTATTGTCCTCCGGTTCTACCACAACAAGCTCTGCATTCTTAGTTTTATTAACTGGTTGAAGAAAAGCATCCAATTTTTGGTCCCTTGAGTCAGTACGGATCATCTGGTAAGCATAAATCTGCTCACTTCCTTGAGTAGCTGAAGATTTCGCTGATTTAACAACTTCAGTGGAAGGGACGGTAATGGCTGGTAATAATGTCTTCATTGCAGAAAAATAGTGATGAAAGAATATTTTAATGTTTGTACAAATTAAAGTCCTTTCCAAGCTCTGCTTTACATGAAACCTACCTTAATTTTATATTACACAATTAAAATTATTAATTTATATTAAGATAATGTATTTGGATTTTTCAGTGATTCCACAGATTTTCAATGATTTATCATAAGATGCAATACTGTTTCTTTATAAAATGAAAAAAAAATCCTCTAAATAAAGGAGAATGTTATTTAGCTCAGAGTTGAAATGAGGGGTCCTTGGTGCTCTCTGAGCTTTCTTGCCGACATTTCATTACTAGTTAAGATCCTAACTTCGGTAATGAAACATCTGTAAGAAAACAAACTCACTCAGAGAGCACCAAGGATCCCTCAAAGAGCTCTCTAAACTGAATTGTGCACTTAGTTATGCAAATATTCAGCAAGAGAAGAGCTTCTCATACACAATATACTATAATCTAGTTTGGAATTATTTTCATAATATTATTATCAATAAAACATATATCATTACTCCTTTGGGAATAAAAGAATCCACTTACTTGAGTGAAATACATCCTTGATGAATTGGAATCTAACAATTTGCTCTCTATATGTTGTTGTACACGCTCCAGGATGCTGTCTTCATGGAGGAAATGTACTTCATGCTTTGTAGGATGCACATTCACATCCACATTCGGAGGTGCAATCTCAAGACTATAAAACATTTTGAGAACAGTAAGTGTAAGTTGATCAAACGTGTTCAATTACAAACTTGCGTTGTAACCAGAACTGTGGTAGTATGTATTTTTTCAAAACCAGAAGTAAATCATAACAATCCTTTAATCACACGACTGAGAGATATTTATTGTATAGCCCATTGTGCATTTTGAAACAAAACAGATACAACCAGAGGTGTATTCAGCAGGTTCTGACCAGTTCTGGAGAACTGGAAGTGGAAATTTTGAATAGTTTGGAGAAGTGGTAAATACCACCTCTGACTAGCCCTGCCCTCATCTATTCTCTGCCTCCCGAGTCCCAGCTGATCAGGAGGAAATGGGGATTTTGCAGTAACCTTCCCCTGCCATGCCCACCAAGCCACACCCACAGAACGAGTAGTAAAAAAAAATTAATCCCACCACTGGATAAAACATTAATACAATAACATTCATTTACTGCAATTTATTTTGTGGCTTTTTTTCTTAAGGAAATCAGAAAAAAATACATAAGATGGTTAAGTACAATAAGCAACTGTCAGAGTTCAAAATATCATCCAAAATTAAATCAGAGTCCAAGGCAAAGTATTGTTCAAGGTCCCAATTTATTAAGACTATTACTATAGGGAAGGGACCTAAACATTTCAGCCCTAATTTCTTGCTAAGCATTCTTAACTTTATGTATTTGGTAGACAAGAAAACTTTATCCTCCACATGGAAGGAGGGTTGGAGTGATTGGTGCTTATCAGCTTGTTTCTTGTACTCTTCTGCTGCTTCTGGCAGAGCTTTTTTCGTATTCTCCCACCTTTTTAAGATTGTCCATCCATTCAGTCAGAGACATGGAGGAGGGGGGCTCTCTGGGCGGTTCAGGCATGGGAACAAATTCCATGCTGCTGGTAACTTGAAAAGGCGTTTTAAGGGCTTTGAGGTTTTTATGGTCAGTCCAGACCTCGAATAGCATGTCTCCCCCTCTAGGAAATATCTCCAGGTGAGTAGGGCTCACTGGACCGCATAGGCTTCTTTCTCCCAAAAGGCCCACCTTCTTTCTGTGGCAGTGAGTTTCTTGGAGACATAAGTACACGGCAAGAGTTGTCCCTCTTTGTTGTTTTGCAACAGCACTGCCACTACAGCCACATCATTAGCGTCTTCCATTCATCTCCCTTCCTGATACGTATGCGGTAATACACCTCTTTCAAGTCCAGTTTGGTGAACACTTTGCCTTTAGCTAAGTTGTTCAACATGTCTTTCATGAGGGGGAGAGGGGAGGTTTTTTATGCAAACACAGTTGATTCTCAGGAAGTCAACACAGACACACACACATACATATACACACGTCTTTCTTCTCTTTGAAAAGCACGGGGGTGCTACTTCTGACTTGGCTGGTTGGATGAAGCCCCACTTCAAATTAATACTGATGTATTTCCTTAAGTCCACCATCGCTTTAGGAGTCATGGAGTACATTTTTGGCTTCAGTAGGGCTGCCCCAGGCATGAACTCTATCGTGCAATTGGTGGGTCAGTGAGGGGGAGGAAATAATTGCAATCTTCCTCACTGAAAACCCCTGCCAGACCCCAGTATTCTTTTGGCATTTGCTGAATGCCTTGGAATTTAGTGTCTGCTGTGGGAGCTGCAGGCTCTAGACGGTCTGTTTTAAGGGGTTCAATGGTGCCTGGGTGGTCTTCTGGTTTTACAGGGGTAGTGGCCCAATGCCTAGGGTCAATTTTCAAATGCCGTCCTCCCATTTTATAGTATGTGCCCATTTGTCCAACCATACAAGCCCCAAGATGATTGATTCATTTATTTTTGGTGCTATGATGAATCTAAAAAGTTCATAGTGGCGCCCTATCTGCAACTTCACCAAGTTGGTAATTAGCTTGGTGGTGGCCCCTCCAATTAGCGTCCCGTCCACTTGCTCAAGCTGAATGGGATTGGCTAAGGATCTTGTGCCTATGCCCAGCTGCTTCCTGATGGACATGCTGATTAAGCACGACTGCCTCAACTTCCCCTTCTACCCCAGTCTTGGGCACTATGAGTTTGGCTTTGATGGCAAAGGGACAGATGGGTGCACTTATCACCCGCTGCTTTTTTCCTCCTCTGAACTGGGAGGGGTTTCTCCATCTGGCGGAGTCTCTGTCTCCTCAGACTGGGCATCGGATCCTTCTGTTTGTTGGGTGAGACAACTCTTTTCAGGGGGGTTTGGGGGTCCTTTTTTGTCTCACTGGCGGCTTGGGTGCACACTAGTGGGACTGGGGCTGGGGCAAAGCATTCAGATTCTCCGTGTCCATGTTGACCACACTGGTAACATTTTATTGCTTCTGCAGACTTGGTGGCAGGCGTTTTGGCTTGCTTCATTTGTCTTCAGTGATCCAAAGTTCTTCTAGCCGGCTTTTCGGCAGTGGGCTTTCGATGACGGTGAAATTTGTGATCAAGAATGACTGCAGTATTGTACCAATTCTGGATCTGTTCTGGCACTCCCCTTATTGCTGTATGCTTTTCTCAGTTCAGGATCTAGGGCATCTTTGAATGTGTGCACAAGGAATCATTCTGGCCAGTCCCTTAGTTTTTCGGGTGCCCTTCTAAAATCCTAAGCTAATTCCTTCACGGGACAGCCAGCCTGTCGCAAACCTTGGATCTGCTCTTCTGCTTCCACTTGTTGGGCTACATTGCTAAATTGGATTCCAATCAGCTGAACAAACCTGTCTGCATCTTCTAATTCAGAAGCCATCTCTCGTGGCACTTTGCTACCTATTTCGCCACTTCCCCTTTATTCATCCCATCAGTGAAATCATCTCTCAGTCAGAAGGGTATTGATCCTCAAATTGATCAATGTGCACCGAGACTTGATTTAAGAAGTATGCTAGCTTCCCAGGGGTCCTATCAAATGTTGCCTGAAATCGATAGGACACAGTAGCTGGCGGGGCTGGTGCCTGGATTTGCCAGTGCGGTTGGGTGGGTGCTTGGGGCTGGAGCCCCCTTTGTGGCGGTGCTTCCTGCGCTGAGGTTGGGCAGGAACCTGTTGGGGCATTGCGACTGGGGATGCCCCTGCAGTGGTGGCTGGCCTGGAACCTGTTGAGGGGTCACTCCCTGGGGTTGTCTCAGTTATCTGAAATGGTTCCATCTGCTGAGGAAGGGCAGGCATTCCTTGGTATTGTGCCCATCCATTTCCCAGGAAGAAAGCCCACTCTGGTGGGACTTGACTTGCAGGCTGCAACCCAAACATCAGTGGCTGGCTAAGGGCCAAAATCCCCCACCCCTCTGCTGCTGGTTGGGTTGATTTTCTCATCCTAGTTGATGGGCCGTCTGTGCCCCAGAGTGAAGGGGCACTGCTGTTGGTATTATTCCAATGGTGAGGTTTTGGGCTGACCTGCTTTTCCATAAATCCCCACTCCATTGCGTTGCAGAGTCTCGACCTGGGAAGGCGAACATTGGCTGGGCCATGGTCTACCTGTGTGGTTCGGAGCTAAGGTAAGGGTTGATTCCACTCATGTTAAGCTGTCTGAATTGGTCTGGGAGGCTGGTCAGAGACTGACTGCGTGAGACTGGCTGGGATCCCCAATCATCGGAGCGCCTGGTTGGTGTCTGCTCTGATCCCCTTCATTCGTGGCTGATCCCGCACCCACTTCTGGCTCCAACAGCAACTCCTTAGGGGAAATAAATCCCGTGGCTTCATCTTGCAGAGTTTGGCCTGATTGCGAGGGATGCATAGGAGCTGGCTTTGCGCCTGGCTCCCAGCTGGCATTCCCTCTTCGTGGCTTCCACGGCTTCCACCATGGCTTTTGAAGGCAGGTAGATTATCTCGACAGATAGGCGATCCATCATCTGCTACTTTCTCTGTGGGAGAATTACTGAATATTGAATAAATATGAATTATTTATTCATAAGAAGTAGTAGCAAGCATAGTTTCTGAGAATAAGACAACCAGCAGAAATATTCACAACACAGTATTGTTATTTATAACTTTACAAATTAACAATAAATTTTAAATTGTATTTTGAAATGGACAGGCAGATAATAGATAAAACTGAAGCCTGGCTAAAGCATTTGCAGCCAATGAAATTTGCAAAATTATATTCAAAGCAATAGATACCCATGAACCATCACAACCACTAGTGAGATTCCAAAAGAAAAAAGTGCTGGTCCACTTTGGCAGAGATTCAGATCATAGCTGGGATCTAAAATTCCAGATTTAAGTCAGGATCCAGAAAAGACTCTTAATTACATTTGTTTGTAAAGGAAGAACTATTTCTACCAACACTTTTGAACATTCAAACAAAAACTTTTCCATTGTACATAACCACCTCCTTCTTATGCAGATTTAATTTCCATTCAGTAATCCTTATCCAGTCAAATTCATATATCAAGCACTGGTCCTAACATCTACATTTTTGGATTGTTAGGAAGGAAAGTCTCCTCTTCTTGCCAAACTGAATTTCAATGGCAAAAGTATTTCTCAGTATTACCTTATATATAAAAATGGATACGTGCTTTTGGGTAAATAAGCAGCATATATAGTCTCTATTGCTCTGCGCAAGGCAGTTGACTCTACCAATCGATCTGAAAAGAGAATGGAAAACATTGTTTCAATTACTTTTCCAAATTATCATTTTTATAACCATTTCTGAAAAAGCTTAGCATTTATATTCAAAGACCTATACCAAATATATAATACAAAAATTAAATTTTGTGATTGTAAAAATGTTCTTAACATTCGTATATAAATCATATCACATTCAACAAATATTCTTAAAGACATAGAAACTCAATGATTTGGAATCAAGATCTGTCCGTTTTAATGACAATTAAGAGCCTTCATTATAAAAAGAATGATCCATTTAGCCCAAAATTATATTTTAATTAAGATCTAGTTATTTGGTAAACACCTTATATTTCTTTCTACATCACTGCGCATAATGATTCTGTCATGACTGCGATTTTTTTCTCCTTTATGATTTCTTTATTTATGATTTCTTTTCTTATTTATGATTTCTGGTACATAGTCAATCAATAGTTTACAGTTTTTCATCTTTAGGCTCTCCTTACCCGGATCCTCACCCGGATTGTTGTTGGGGGCAATATGCTGACTCTGTAAACCGCTTAGAGAGGGCTGAAAGCCCTATGTATTGTATTGTATTGTATTGTATTATATTTATTTGTCTTGTATTGTATTATATTTATTTGCCGCCCACTCCCGAAGGACTCCGGGTGGCTCACAATAGACAAGGGAAGGGGAAATAACTAGACAAAGATAACACTTTAAAAAACGCAACATTCACAGTTTCCGTGGGGCTGGATGTTTCACAAGCCCCCCCCCCCCCCCGGGCCTGCTGGAGCAGCCAGGACTTGGTGGCTTTGCGGAAGGCCGGGAGGGTAGTAAGGGTCCGGATCTCCACGGGGAGGTCATTCCAGAGGGCTGGAGCTGCAACAGAGAAGGCTCTCCCCCGGGGAGTCGCCAGCCGACATTGGAACCCCGAATTACTTGGGTCAAGTCCATGGCTGTCATGGAAGCCATGAACTCCTGCGCCCCGTCAGAGCGTTCACCAAGTGTAGGCAGGTTGAAATCCCCCAGAACCATAAGCCTGGGGAACTCTACCGCCACCTCGGCTACTGACTCGAGGAGCGAGGGGAGGGCTGTTGCAACGCTGTTGGGAGGTAGGTATGTTAGCAACAAACCCACTTGACCACCAAGGTCCAACTTCATCAACAAGGACTCATACCCGACAAGCTACGGAGCAGGGATCCTACAAGGAACTAAAGACCTTCGGATGATGACAGTCACTCCCCCACCCCTTCTCTGGAGTCACGGCTCATGAAGCACCTGAAATCCTTCTGGGCACATTTCAGTGAGGGGGACTCCTCCCTCCGGGCCCAGCCAGGTTTCAGTAATACATGCCAGGTCTGCCCCCTCGTCTAAAATTAGGTCCCGGACAAGGGGAGCTTTGTGAACCACAGACCTGGCATTTAGCAACAACAGCCTGAGACCAGGGCCCTGACAGTTCTCGCCATCTGGCCCTGGAGTGGAACTAGCAGGGCTGGAAGGAGGGATCTCTGTGATGTAGCGAACCCTCCTTCCACGGTAATGGCTAGCCCTCAAGTTCCCATCATACCTGCCCCTCCCCATAGTGACCGTAATGTTCCGGCCCACCCCTGCAACCGTAGACCCCATAAGCCCTCCCACAGCCTCCGCACCATCCAGCAGGCGATTTTTATCACTCATTCTGGGACGGGAGGTAGGCCTGGGCCCCCTACCACTTCTGCAATAGCACTCAGTGGAGGAGGCACCAGGCTGTACTCTCAATCCTCTCATACACACACAGCCACTCATCCATGCATTCCCTATGAAGCGGTATATAAGTCTAACTGCTATTGCTATTATGCTCTAGGAATATTAATTAAATATTACGGAAAACCAATGTAGGTTGAAAATTATACTTCTAATATAGTTGATCTTAACTACATTAAATCAAATCAACATATCTTGATTCAGGACCTTATTTGTTTCCTCAGATGCAAGTTGCATAATTAGCTGAAGACTACACTTGGCTTTCAAAAACACATCAAAGGTTATGTACACAAAAATGTATACATTTTTTCCTTTTCCCTTTTTATTTTAAATATATTTTTATTGTTTTTACATTTAAAACAGTGCAGCACAGTGAAGTCGTAATGACCATACAATCAAATTATATACAAATAATCTTATCCAATAACTATTACTTAATACATTATCTATCCTTCTATCCAATCACATTATTTACAATTTATTCCAGTCTTGTCACCTTGTCTTATACCAATAATAAAATTTATTCCAAACATCATAGTATTCCGATTCCCCTTTATTTTTTAATTTGAGGGTGAGCCTATCTGCTTCCGCACAGGCCAAAATTTTCTTAATTATATCTAACACTGATGGGATATTTTCTTTTTTCCAATACTGTGCATAAATTATATGTGCCGCAGTTAATACATGTATAATTAGATAGAGCACATCTTTCTTATACCCCTCCGGTATTATGCCTAGGAGAAAAGGCATAATGGTTTGGTTTGTATAAATTTGATCTCCCACCATTTGTTCCAACCATGACTATATCATTTTCCAATATCTTTTCGCCTCATTGCATGTCACCACATATGATAAAACAATTTGGGGGTCAAATCTTTAAACATTTTGGAGAGCCGTGCTGGGGAAAGTTGCCATCTGTAGAACATCTTATACATATTTTCTTTATAAACCGTGGCCATTGTTAGCTTCCGATTAAGTATCCAAAGTCTTTCCCATTTAGCCAATTTCACATTGTAACCAAAACATTTTGCCCAGGCGACCGTAGTTTCTTTGACATGTTCTTCCTCAAGTTTATATTCCAGCAAAAATCTGTACAGCACTTTGATCAACCTATCTTCTATCTCTATCAGAAGTTTATCTAATATTGTATAATCTTTGGCAATACCTTCCTTTTTCCCATCCTGTGCAAACCTTGATTGTATCTGTAGATAAGACCACCATTCTAGGTGTACCTTGAGGCCGTTAGGGACTGGATGAGGGCAAACAAGCTTGTACTCAACCCCGAAAAGACCGAGTGGCTGTTGTGTTTCCCTCCCAATAATTTGGCTTGTGTTCCATCGCTCAGGCTGGGGGGCCAAATATTACACCCCTCAGACAGGGTTCGCAACTTGGGAGTCCTCCTGGACCCACAGCTGACCTTTGATTACCATCTGTCGGCTGTGACCAGGGGGGCATTTGCCCAGGTTCGCCTGGTGCGCCAGTTGCGACCCTACCTGAACCGGGAGGCTCTCACAACAGTCACTTGTGCCCTTGTGACCTCTAGGCTGGAATACTGCAACGTGCTCTACATGGGGCTGCCCTTGAAGAGCATCCGGCGACTTCAGCTAGTTCAGAATGCGGCCGCGCGAGTGATCGTGGGCGCACCTCGGTTCGCCCACATAACACCTATCCTCCGCGAGCTGCACTGGCTACCTGTCGATCTCCGGGTGCGCTTCAAGGTGCTTCTCACCACCTATAAAGCCCTTCATGGTAGTGGATCTGCGTACTTGAGAGACCACCTCCTGCCAATTACCTCCTCTCGACCCATCAGATCTCACAGATTAGGCCTCCTCCGAGTGCCATCTGCCAGCCAGTGCCGGCTGGCAACTACGCGGAGGAGAGCCTTTTCAGTAGCAGCTCCGACCCTCTGGAACGATCTCCCCATGGAGACTCGTACCCTCACCACCCTTCAGACCTTCCGCACAGCCCTCAAGATCTGGCTATCCCGTCAGGCCTGGGGGTAAAGAGTAGAATCCGCCCCCACCCGAATGTTGAATGAATGTTGCTTGACTTTTAATTATATATTGTGTTATATGTCATTGTATGTTCCCCTTCCCATATAAGTTGTTAGCCGCCCTGAGTCCCCTCAGGGAAAAGGGCGGCCTATAAATAAACTTATTCTAAATTCTAAATTCTACCCCTTGTGATGCCAATTCTAGTCTAGTTTTTATTTCCCACTGTCTGTTCAATAACTCTTTGTATGTGACCATTTTTTTCATGTTGATTAAATTTGGGTGTATGTATTCTTCCTTTGTGGATAGCCAAATGAGTAGTTCAATATAATGGTCATGTTTAATTTTATTCCATACTAATAACAGGAACTGTCTGATATAGTGTATATTGAAATATTTATGTGCAGATCCTTTTTCATACCATAGGAAGGCATGCCATCCTGCTTGGAGGTCATGTCCTTCCAATTTGAATAATCTTTTGTTTCTCAACATTATCCATCTTTTATAAATCTTAGAATGGCTGCAGTATAGTAAAGGTCCCAGTCTGGAATGCCAAATCCTCCTTTTTCCTTGGTATCTTGCAGAGCTTTGAGTTTTATTCTTGTTTTTTCCCCCCTGCCATATAAATTTAAAGACCAATTGATGGCCCTCTGGAATGAGCTCCCTGTTGAGATCCGGATCCTTACTACCCTCCCGGCCTTCCGCAAAGCCACCAAGTCCTGGCTGTTCCAGCAGGCTGGGGGGAGCTGAGAAGCATCTACCTCCATAGAAATTGTGAATGTTGGTTTTGTTTTTAATATGTTGTCTTTGTCTTGTTCCCCCCTTTCCCTTGTCTTTTGTGAGCCACCTGGAGTCCTCCGGGAGTGGGCGGCATACAAGACAATAAATAAATAAATAAATAAATAAATAAATAAATAAATAAATAAATAAATAAATAAATAAATAAATAAATAAATAAATAAATAAATAAATAAATAAATAAATAAATAAATAAATAAATAAATAAATAAATAAATAAATAAATTCAAAATCTTAAAAAACCTTTTTCTAATTTAATGGCAATGTTCTGAAACAGAAAAAGAAATGTTGGTAGTACATTCAGCTTTATGACTGCAATCCTACCCATCAGGGACAATTGTAGATTTTTCCACCTAAGTCTCTCTTAGTTTTATTGATTAAATTAATATAATTGTCTTCTTTGATGGACACACACTTCGCAGTTAAATGTATATCTAGATATTTGTTGTTTCGTTATGTGGACCTCTTGCAATGCAATTATATCATAATTTAGATGTTTTAATTTATTAAAGGTTGTTTTCCTTATCTGGGGCGAATTTAAACCATTGATATTCAGTGATAGGATCTTGACTTCTCCCAACATGATTCTATGTATATTTAGGTCATGAGCTTCTTGTTGCCCTGATCTCTCTCGCTTCTTTTGGTTCTTCCTCTTTTCTCTTAAATCAGCTTCTTTCTCCTTTTTGTCTCTGATTGCTCCTTTTCTCTTATCTGTGCCTTGAGTCCTTGCATCCTTGCCTCCAACAGTTCTCCTTCCTCATCCTCCTGACCAACGAGTTGATTGTAAATTCTTCCGCTTGTTCCACCATGTCTATTCTGAATCTTTTATCTCTCCAAGTTACCAGTATGCCCTCTGGCATCAATCATCTGAAGTTAATTACATATTTATTCAGCACTGATGTTAAAAATTGATAGGGCCTTCTTAATTCTTTAATTATTCTCGGTACCTGTTTTAGGACTGTTAGTAGTTGTTGACTGTCTACTATCGGGTCGTCTCTTGTTCTATTGAGCACCTCATTGTGTATTGATTTTTAACAAACTTTACATGAACTTCCATCAGGAGATTATTCTTTTTTGGGTAGTTTGTCTGGATTCTATATGTCTCGTTGATCTTGCTTGCCATCTCATCATTTTCTATTCCCAAAGTCTTTGTCATGAGATCTGCCATCATATCCGGTAGATCCTCACCTTTTTCTTCTTTTACTTTCTGAAACCGTAGAAATTGGGATGTTTTCTCAGATTCTAACGTAAGGACCATTAGCTCAATGGAACAACCTGGACCAACCTAGAGCTCAACTCCTCCATTCTTTTCTCTTCCTTCTCCATCCTTTCTTCTATTGCATTTATTCTTTGTTCATTTTTATTGATCTGTTCCTGAAACCTTTCGAATTTATCATCCATATTCTGCATTTTTTCCTTTAATTCTCCAGTGTCATTTCTTATTTCTCCAATATCCTTTATCAACTCATGATTGCTAGCCATCGTTTCTTGCAGAGCCTGTATTATCGTCTGAAGATCCAGAATTGAATTAGATCTTTCTCTCTGGAGCATGTCCTCAGAGGATCTCTGGTTGGAGGGGCTGGAACCCAGGGCCAACTGCACCAGCATATGGTCTCACAAGGGGTCTGAGGATCTCATCTCGGTACCTAATGGCAGTCAGGCTCTGGCAAGTACATGGAGGACTGTGCGGCCCCCTAAAGAAATGCCACCCCACACCACTACTGACCCACTGCCAAACCAGTCATGCTGGAGGATGTTGCAGGCAGCAGAACGTTCTCCAAGTCACGTCTGTCACATGTGCTCAGTGTGAACCTGCTTTCATCTGTGAAGAGCCAGTGGCAAATTTGCCAATCTTGGTGTTCTCTGGCAAATGCAAAACGTCCTGCATGGTGTTGGGCTGTAAGCACAACCCCCACTTGTGGACGCCGGGCCCCCATACCACTCTCATGGAATCTGTTTATGACTATTGAGCAGCCACATGCACATTTGTGGCCTGCTGGAGGTCATTTTGCAGGGCTGTGGCAGTGCTCCTCCTGTCCCTCCTTGCACAAAGGCGGAGGTAGCGGTGCTGATCCTGGATTGTTGCCCTCCTAAGACCTCTTCCACATCTCCTGATGTACTGGCCTGTCTCCTGGTAGCTCCTCCATGCTCTGGACACTACGCTGACAGACACAGCAAACCTTCTTGCCATAGCTCGCATTGATCTGCCATCCTATCCAGGATCCATCCTGGATAGCTGCACTACCTGAGCCACTTGTGTGGGTTGTAGACTCCGTCTCATGCTACCACTAGAGTGAAAGCATCACCAGCATTCAAAAGTGACCAAACCATCAGCCAGAAAGCATAGGAACTGAGAAGTGGTCTGTAGTCACCACCTGCAGATCCACTCCTTTATTGGGGATGTCTTGCTAATTGCCTATGCTTTCCACCTGTCGTCTATTCCATGTGCACAACAGCATGTGAAATTGATTGTCAATCAGTGATGCTACCTAAGTGGCCAGTTTGATTTCACAGAAGTATGATTGACTTAGCGTTACACTGTGTTGTTTAAGTGTTCCCTTTATTTGTTTGAGCAGTGTATGTGTGTGTATAATATCAAGAACAGTAGAATTAATAATCTTATGACAATAACAATATATTTCTTTGATAGTAGTATTATAACATTAATTCCTAATCCTTAAATTCAACCTTACATATGCCCCTCCTATATTAGTTATATGAATATTCTGAATCCCCTTAGTGTTCTTTCTCTCTCTCCAAAGTCGTTTCTTTTAATAATGTCCAAAAGTTGTTATCAATGTCCTCCAATAGCCAGGTCTCTGCTATCCAAGGGGTATAGTCACCAAAGATTCTGCTTTCTCTTGAAATATGTTTCTTCTTCAGACCGTGTATAATTTACCTATTTTCCCCTAGGTGCTTCAATATTATCAAGGTTGTTCAAAGCCAGCCCTTGTTATGATGACTAAGTTTAAATCCGGCTTCCCAGTCAGTTCAGAGAAGGCCGGGGGGGGGGGGGGGGATTTCCTGTCTCCACTTTGACTATTCGATCTTCTTGCTTGCTTACTGGCATCCAACTTCGCTCAGCACTTTCCTCTCGCCGCTGCAGTGGGGGAGATAGAAGGGAAAAATCCACCCCCAGTCCTAGCTGCAAGCCCCTCAACCCCCTGGGCTATTTTGGAATAAAATACCTTTCACCAACATCAGGAATCAAATAAGCCACTCGCGACTCTGCCACTTCCTCTGCTTGATCCCAGCTTACTCCGACCAGCTGTCAGCACTCTGGGACAGCCATTGCAGATCACTCTCTTCCGCATCCGGACTTATGAAGGAGATTTCAAGCCCAGACCATGAACCACCATCCTATGGTCGTACAAAACCACTCTTCTTCTTCGGTTTTCCCTACAGGAAACCTCTGGCTTGCAAAAATTTTGCAAAACAAACTTCCCAGATACCAAGCCATTCATGCTGGCAGTTAACCCCACCTCCTCCTTTTCCCTTTTTTAATTGCATTCACCTAGAGAGATTGATTATTGTAATGCAAAAACATGAAGCTTTTTTCATTTTCAGATCATGCTATTTCATTAAGATTCAGTGCTATAGTTATTGCTATTTTTTAAAAGGTCTGTTTTAATTTCAATACATGGATGAACTATGTGGAAGAAAAAATAACCAGTAGTTTCAGGATGGAGTTAATAACAAAAATGGGCCTTTAATGAGTTAAAATATCCCTTAAACATTCAGTGAAAACATGAAAGTGAATATATTTGTACTTACGATTTACAAAAAGTAAAAAGATGCACTTCTTCATAGAATAATTTGCATTCGTTACCAAACCTTTCATTTTAAAAGCCAATGTTGCATCTTCACAGCCCACTTCAATCAATTCTCTAAAGATATTCAAATAAAAATATAGTCCTTTTACTTTTTAAATAAAACTTTAACACACTAAAACTATTGTAATTAATAATTATTAAATATGCAACACATATTCTGCTCATGATTCCACTGTTTTCTAATCTTTAATCCCAGATAAAGCCAGATTACATCTTCTATATCTTTAATATTACTACTACTAACCAGTAATTAACAGTTTTAGATACAACAGTAAATAATATCACTGTAGAAATTAGTCAAAGTTCCTTATTCACAAAATAAAACTAATTTCAGTAAATACATCCTCTTATAGTTATTTTCATACCTCCATAGAAGTACATAGAGTAATTTTTTCATAATATACAATTTTAGGGAAACACCTTAAATTGTTTTTAGAAGCACATGGTAGCCCATTTAAACTATTATCAGACAATCATGAACCAGCTTTTCATAAGCTTCAAAGTGCCCTTCCCTTTCACATTCTTTTGCATATGCAAGTACTTGTTTTAGAAGAGTCAGTTCATTTTATCAATGAAGAAAAATAACAATTACTCCAATCATGCTCAAAAAAAATCAGATAACAAAAGATAATTATTATAAATCAGAGATCTCAAACTTTTCTAATCCTTTTGTGCACTATTGAAACATGTATATATATTATGATAAAATATTTGGAAGAACTGAAAAATAATGTTACCTTCAACCCATTTATTTCAAGTAATCCATTTTTTAAAAAGCCAATTCAATTGTTCGATGTGGCCCTTAAATAAACTAAACTAAAAAATTTAAAAATCAAGTATTTTACAAACTTAGGAGGCGTTGGCAAACCCCAGAACGATTGCCTGGTGATACATTTGTGCCTACAGACACTATGATTCATGTTTCTGGGTTAGATCTAAACTATACTAGTCTAACTAGTGAATATCAATACAGCAACAAAAGGAACCTTATTTGAGCCTTAACTATTATTTATCTATTTATATCTAACTTTTATTATTTTTATAAATACCTCAAGGTGATGAACATTCATAATAGTTCTTCCTCCTATTTTTCCCACAACTATCCTGTGTGGTGGGGTGGGCTAAAGAAAATATCTGGCCCAAAGTCATGCAGATCTAAAACTCAGTCTCTTGTTTACTACCTGATGCCTTAACCATTAAATCAAATTGGCTCCCTGTATATTAATATTAACAACTGTCACTTTCATTTAAAAAAGATAGTTAATATATATCCAAAAACTCAGTTAACATTTAGGTTGTAAGTATTTATATCTTTAATCTATGTTCTTTCACAAATCAAAGGTCAGGAGATTTATCAAGGGAAAAATAAGGGCGGATTAAAAAAACCCTCAAATGATCAAATAGAATAAGGTTGAAGGTCTTCTAGTCCAGCCCCTTGCTCAAGCAGAACCTATACCATTTTAGATAAGTGACTGTCTAGACCCATGTTGGCGAACCTATGGCACATGTGCCACAGGTGGAACATGGAGCTATTTCTGAGAGCATGTGATGTATTGGCCTGTCAGGTCCAGCGTGTGCAGCTGATTTTAGACCTTCATTGTCACCAATTTTCACCCTCCAGAGGCTTCTCCAAAGTTCGGGAATGGACTTCCGTTTTGAGTGTTCGGCTGTTTTTCACCTTTCCCAGGCTCCTAGAAAGCCTCTGGAACCTGGGGAGGGTGAAAAACAGACCTACTGGGCCCACCAGAAGTCGGAAAACGGGTCATTTCTGGCCTCTGGGGGGGGGGTGGAGGTCATTTTTGCCTTCCCCAGGCTTCTAGAAAGCCTCTGGAGCTTGGGGAGGGTAAAAAATGAACTTACCGCACCCATTGCAATTGGAAAATGGGCCTTTTTTGCCCCTAGACGGGGGAGGGAGGGCGTTTTTGCTCTCTCTCGATTCCTAGAAAGCCTCTGGAACCTGGGAACGGCAAAAAACAGACCTGTTGGTCCAACTGGAAGTCAGAAAATGGCAGTTTCTGGCCTCTGGAGCACTTCCAGGGGGAATGGGCAGGGCGTTTTCGCCCTCTCCAGGCTCCAAGAAAGCCATGTCCGCATGCGCAGGGCAATCACACGTGCATGCGCAGGAGGCACAGCATGGGGGGCATTAACTAGGGGGCATTGACTAGCCAAACTGAATCCTGTAGCTGTTCATGTTTTTGTCTCCAGGTCTTTAATCATCTTAGTTGCTCTTTTATGAACTTTTTCCAAAGTCTCAACATTTTTTTTGTAGTATGGTGACCAAAATTGATTGCAGTATTCCAGGTGTGGTCTTATTAGGGTTTTATAAAGTGGTTCTAGTACTTCACTAGATACAACTCTGATACAACCCAGAATTGCATTAGCTTTTTTGGTGCCTGCTGCGCACTGCTGGCTGATATTCAAGTGATCATCCTTTTGGACTCCAAAGTCCCTCTCACACACAATGGGCCCTATATATATTATAAGCTGGCAGAAACACCCCAGAAATCAAGCTCAGGATCCAAAAAGATCTTGACAAACTTAAACAAGAGCCTTGTGGAACCCCACTACTTCTCTCCATGTGGATGTAGTAAGAACTACATCATTTAGTAGTTTGTCAGCCAGCTACAAATCCATCTGGTGCATTGGATTATAATCTCTTTTTGTGTGAATACTGATCCAAATAGGTTAAGCAGCTTTCTAAGATTTTGTTGCAAAAAGTACTGTGTATGACATCTCAGTTCCTGGAGAAATGGTGAGATATAATTCAATTTCACTTTTTAAAAGTCTGGTTTTAATACATGTAACTGGCTTAGGTAGCTAAAGATGATCTTTTCTGTTGTGTCTCTTTTTTCCATGGTTTTGACGGGAGAGTCCAGGATGGGTTATTCTAGCCTGCTAGCTCATTGACTGCATTGAAAGTCTGAAGACACATCTCCTTGGTAACGGTCCTTAGTCTTTCAATTTAGTCTCAGCTCGCAGGACTGTTTCTCTTGAGCTCTCAGCTCAAGCTTTGAAAGATTTTTCAATTTGTGCTATAAACTGATTTTTTGGACTACAGAGGAAGAACTGTTATTGCGTTGTGAGTTAGCACCATAGGTGCTGCTGCGGAGCTCCATTAGCCCAAATTATAGCACTTGCCGTTTTCACACCCCTTTGGTGCTCCGAACATTTGCCTCATGGATGATTAACAGAAGTTGAGGGTGACTTCTAACTCTCAGGAAAGACTGAGCACATTAACAACCTAGTGCGGGATCTTTTGGATTGCAGTGCGGCTGCAGTTGGACAACTTAGAGCCAATTTCAGTGAAGTAACAGCCTTTGCTCTTTTCGCATTGATTATTCTCGCCGCCTTTCAAATTGGCAGCAGTGGCAGAGGTTTCGGAGCCTGCAAAGCCCCTTTTGACTGCCCTGGCTGGGCGTTTAAAATAGCAGACATGGGGCATAAAGGGAGGCTTCAGTTTCTAAGCCATGACATTGAGTGCCGAGGGCTCCATTAACGTGCACAGCCCCAACGATTTTTCCTGCTTTTTTGGTGCTCAAACGGTTGCCTCAGGGTTCTGATTAAAGCGGTGGCCATTTTGTTTGCTCCAGCAGCCATTTTAACTGCTCCAGTGGCCATTTTGTTGCCTTCCAGCTGCTATTTGATTGCATCGGCTGAACAAGACCTTTTTGAATTATATTGGCCCCATTCTACTACACAGAATTCTATTACACAGTTATTGGGCTCTTAATTCACCATGTGGATCAAGTCATTTTGGCCTAACCTGTGGGCTTGCTGTTGGCTTACAGGGATTCAGGTCATCTCGGCCTAACTTGTATGGTGAATTGCCTTGGTATGATTAAAGTGCCTACAACTGCCTCAAATCTGCAGAATCGCTGATATTCATTAGGGTGATTCCAACTGCCAAAATATTTTTGCAGAGGGCCTGACAATTGACTACGGCACTTACCTTCCTCCTCTGACGG
Source organism: Thamnophis sirtalis (assembly GCF_051295495.1). NCBI lineage: Eukaryota > Metazoa > Chordata > Lepidosauria > Squamata > Natricidae > Thamnophis > Thamnophis sirtalis. The sequence goes on along the minus strand of NW_028261384.1, from coordinate 62,410,369 downwards.
TTGGTGCTGCTATGGATGAGAACAGTGCTGCTTCGGGCCTAGCCCAGACTAATTCTTCACCGCTGGGGTCTGAATTTCATATCAAAGGGCTTAGTAAGCCTAGATCTGCTAGCCTGGTGGCAGCAGCCAAAATTAAAGCAAAGACTAGGTTCAGAAGAGGGCTTCTATAGCTGAGGAGAAGGCAGCCAAACAGAGCCAAAAAGCCTTAGACAGGGAAATTGCAAAGGCCAGTATACAATTTGGTAATAATAAGCTTACTAAAATGAAGACATCAGAGGCTTCTCTGTTAGGTGTTGATACAAGCCTGGTCCAAACAAATAGGATCACGTCCTCCATCTACAACGTGGTCACCTGAGACTCTTAGTGAGCAAGGGGAGAACATCGACCTGACTAGACTATCTGGTCCTTCTACTTCTCAAGATTGTTTAAGGCCACCACAGACCAACTTCCTTTCCACTGAGGTGGGACCCATCCAGTGGACATGGCGGAGGAGGAGATGCCTGCCTATTTCAGGAAGTGGATCTTCCAGGCAATTAGGCAGGAGATGGCCATTTTTCAACAAATTCAGGCATCTGGGCCTCACACTAATACAGCTCTGTAATTGGACACTGGGTATAGAGTGTCAGAAAAGATCATCTTTAGCTACCTAAGCCAGTTACATGTATTAAAACCAGATTTTTAAAAAGTGAATTTGAATTATATCTCACCATTTCTCCAGGAACTGAGATGTCATACACAGTACTTTTTGCAACAAAATCTTAGAAAGCTCATCTATTGTATTTTCCATAAATTGCCACTTTTCAATATTTTTAGCTGGGATTGTTTAAGTAGTAGAATTTATGTGCCACCATTCGTCTAGGAATTCCTCTGACATATAAAGCATTCTTCCTCCAAATTTTCTCATAATAGCAAACCTGAGAGATACCGAATGTTAACAGCTAATGCCTGTGCAAAATCCTCCAATTAATTTTCTAAGATATCTTGAACCTACATTCCGTCTAGAGTAGCATGTGAACCATTACATCATTCTACACTCAATTTATGGGCATAGTAATACTAATAATTAGATTGTAAGTTATACATTTTAACTATACCTGCTAACAGCATTTCCAAAGACAGACCGAATATTGTCGATAGCTGTATTAGTTGACAGTGTTCTTATATCTGCAACTGTCTCGCTTTGCTACAAAGAGAAGATAGCATGCAATTACCAATGCTTTTAATATATATGGAAAAAATAGGTGAATATAAATTCACATAATTTTCCTGGGATTTTGTGCATCTTCTATAAGCATTACAGCAGTAACGGAAACAAATTATCCTGGGAAAATATCTCCTTGAGCTCTGTTTAAATTAAAGAAAGATTAAGATGACAACAAAAGAATTCTGAACAGTATCTGCTTTTAAATGTCAACCATATACACATATATGTATACAGGCTACTCAAAACAGTTAATGCATCTCTTCTGTCACACTTTTGGAAAATAGTGAATATAGACTTTTGCTTCTAATAATGTGAGTTAGATTGCACTATTTATAAAAAACCCTTTTTAGATGTGTAAGTTCACTCTCCCATAAGAAGATAAGAGAAGGACTTGAGGACATTTTCCATCCACCCCCAACTTTGTAACAGTGGCTAATTTTTCTCCCTTATTTCCGCCTCTGATGCTTAGGAATATTGAACAAATAAGGATAGACATGTGGCAGGGACCAGAATAAATTATAAATTAAATTAATAAATAGAGGGAAACAAAACAAAGAGAGGAGGAGAGAGAAATGAGAGAGAGATGGAGAGAGAGAATGAGAGAGGGAAAAATCAGAGAGGGGGGAGAGAAATGAAAGAGAGCTGGAGGGAGAGAATGAGACAGACGGAAAAGATAGGGAAACAATTCAGAGAGAGAGAAGAGGGGAAGAGAAATGAAAGAGCTGGAGGGAGAGAATGAGAGAGGGAAACAAATCAGAGAGAGAAGGGGAAGAGAAATAAACAAAGAAGAGTAAGAAAGAGCGAAAGAAAGAGAGAGAGAGAGAGAGAGAGAGAGAGAGAGAGAGAGAGAGAGAGAGAAAGAAAGAAAGAAAGAAAGAAAGAAAGAAAGAAAGAAAGAAAGAAAGAAAGAACTCTCTCAGAGCTATGATGAAAGCAATGGCAAGCTAGATCTCTTGCCAAGAAAACTGCAGTTTGCTAGAAGGCACAAATTGGAAGCAAATCTGATTTTTTAAAGAAATAACAGAGATGGCAAAAATGAATCTGAAAATAAGATTATTTATAATTCTGGATAATGTATTACATTGTCAAACTCAAAAGAAATCAAAATATATATGATACTGCTGTTAGTATCTTGCCAGCTTCTATCAACTTAAGAATTCAATATGAAAAGATTACAGAGAAGCAATTTCCCACAATTAATAACTTTATTTTAGATTTGCTATGGTATTCAAAGAGAAATTTTAAAAAAAAGAAAGATGGAAAGGGAAGGAAGGAAATAAAGAAAGAAAAAAGGAAGAGAGGGAGAGGAAAAAGAGAGAAAACCAGAAATGAGAGGGAAGGAAGGAAGGAAGGAAGGAAGGAAGGAAGGAAGGAAGGAAGGAAGGAAGGAAGGAAGGAAGGATGGAGGGAGGGATGGAGGGAAGGAGGAAGAGAACCATTTCCCACAGAAAATGCCTAACCGTGAAACCCGGGTAGGCATGGCTGGGGGTGGGTGTCATGTGACTGAGTGGGAATGACATTGAGTTGGCCGTGCCACCCAGGTTTTTTGGCTCCCAGGTTTGTTTGTTTTTTTCTGTGGGAAACAGGTCCAAATGGTTCTTTAAGTGTTTAAGGTTGCAAACCCCTGCCCTAGAGGTTTTTTAATTATTTTATTAAACATTCAAATATAATACTATTTTTAAAATATTGAAGAAAAATTATGTTTTACCTTTTTAACAGAAAAACTGATGCCAGAGTTGTGAATGGCATACCTGGTATGTGGAATACATAAATAGAAAAACAAATAGGAGATAGCCAAACAGACATTGAAAAAACTATTAGTGAAGCATGCGTAAACTGATATATATATATCAATATATCAAATATATCAAACTGAGTAAGACCTAATCCAAAAAAGGTGGATGGAAGGTATACTGCTACCACAGAATGGGACTGTACACCACATCTTTTCCCCATGTTTGGTAATATATGGTAAAAGTAAGAAGGCATCATGGCATCAAATATTGAATTTCACTGCCTGCAAAGCAACCATGAAGTGGAACAAAAAAAATTTAACATGATATTATCATGACATATGTTTAGGTTTTATTATATATAAGTGGGGGAGAGAATAGTTACTAAATGATAAGATCTAAAATTAAATAAGCTGTTTCTAAGGAATGTTTGTAATCAATGACTTGTAATCTACTATAATGGTATAATAGTTTATTTATTTATATGTTAAATTATTGTATTTTATTCCAATTTCATTTTAAACTGTATTTTATTCCAATTTTACTTTAAATTGTATTTTATCCAATTCCATTTTAAATTGTTTTTATCAGATTTAAGTAATAATTTGTGTCTGGAACTGTGCACTTTTATAAGGCAAAGGGCTAATCAATAAAGTAAACTAACTAATCAACTATATGACTCAGAACAAATGTTCTATTGTCTTTTGGTAGTCTTTGTTGGCTTTACAATCATGAGAACAGAAGAAACTCACTAGGCCAATTAGTGTTAGTACTTTTACAGATACTTTCAAATATTTGTACCAATTGTTCTTGGGTTTTCCTCATCTCAAACGTATGATCCAGATGTATATCATAAAGTAATCTCTATTGCTGCATGTATTTTTAATGCATCAAAGATATAATTTTTGGCTAAAAGGAGAAAAATGTTCCAATCTAACAAAAAGCAACCCTCCTTTTAAGTAGATCACCTGCTGACAACATCCAGTATTTTTGTATATTCTTCACAATAATTTTTAAAAGCTTTTCTCCTGGTGGCTATATTGTAAAATAAATCTTCAACCTGTGGAGACAAACAACAGATTTTAATACTAACAAAAAATTCAAAACCAAAGTAAAGGTTATAAGAATAGTATTTTATTGTAAAGCACAAGAAAAGGAAATGCTGCCAATCACAGTTTGTCTTGCTCCACTTAATTATGCTCTGTCTTCTCTATTTGTCTTAATGTTTTTTAGGACCCCAGAATATTGTCTCTCCCTGCAAGGTCCAGAAAAAATATTATTTGAATGCTGTCATAAAGCAGCATATCATTATATTTAAATTCAGCTCTGCTTTTATATGAAACTTATACATTAATACAAATATCAATTGCAATACACTATGAATATAAGATGAATAACTTAATTGAAAAACTTTCTAATTATGGTGTAATAAAAAAGCAGGTTTTTAAAAAAATAATGGATTAAAGTAGCTATCCCAATACATTTATACAAATTTCTATTCAATTTCTGATTAAGTTATTACTTTTCAATATTTAGCATAATCAGTTTTGGTTGCAATGTAATCTCATATGTTTCAGTGCTTAAATATTTTAGTATCTATGTAAATGTTAAAGGTAGAGGTTCCTCTTGCACATATGTGCTAGTTGTTCCCGACTCTAGGGGGCAGTGCTCATCTCCGTTTCAAAGCTGAAGAGCCAACGCTATCCGAAGACATCTCTGTCGTCATGTGGCTGGCATGACTAAACGCCGAAGGTGCACGGAACGCTGTTACCTTCCCACCAAAGGTGGTTCCTATTTTTCTAATTGCATTTTTAATGTACTTTTGAAATGCTACGTTGGCAGAAGCTGGAACAAGTAATGAGAGCTCACTCCATTACGCAGCGCTAGGGATTTGAACTGCTGAACCACTGATCTTCCTGATGGAAAAGCTCAGTGTCTTAGTCACTTAGCCCCTGACTCCCTTAGTATCTATGTACTTTTCTTCAAAATTACTAAAATATACATTTTACTCAAACCCACATAAATCATGATCATGGATAGACATGGTATGGATGACACCGGGACTGAGAAGGGATACTGAAGAGCTGGATATAATGATTATATCCCAATCATCATAACCCAATAAAAGTGACGTGGAGAAGAGAGAAAAAGAGGAGGAAATGGACAATGAAACAAAATATACTGAAAGGTAAAGATATATAAAAATGATGGAAAAGGAAATGAATCTCTTGTATAAAGTAAACAGAAAAGAGGAAACATCACTGCAAAGGACTGACAATAGCATATGTGACAAGAAAAAATAAGAAAAAGAAACAACAACAAGAGTTACTAGAGAAAGAACTTAAAAAACTAGAATCGGATCTGCAGAAAGAACCCCCCAAAAAGAAAAGAAAAAAGAGATTTGATAAAATATAGACTTAATTTGATGACACAGGAGGAAATGGCTCAAAAAATCAAAATAGCTAAACAGAACTTTTTTGAAAACGCAAACAAGCCGGAAAGTTGGTTAGTCTATGTTAAAAAAAGAAAAGGAGAAGAGAATAATACATCAACTACAAGATGAGAAAGGAAATATACAACATTGGAGAGAAGATAAAAAATATATAATGCAATTTTTTTTAAGTCTATACAATCAAGAAAACATACTACAAGACAACATTGAACAATACCTAGATAAGCTGAATTTAATAAAAACTGTGAAGACGAAAAGAGAAATGTTAAATGGGAAAATAACAATATCTAAAGCAGTGAAGAGACAAAAAAACAATAAGACACTGGGCCCAGATAGACTCTCTGCAGAACTTTATAAGACCATACAAGAACCAATAGAAATAGTAATGCTGGATTTGTACAATGAAACATTTGCAGAGGCCAAACTACCAAAAACATGGACTGAAGCATACGTTACACTTATATCAAAAGAAGATTAGGACCACCAACAGATAAAGAATTACAGACCCATTTCATTATTAAATGTAGACTACAAAATATTTACATCCATAATTTCAGAAAGACTAAAAAAAAGTACTAAATGAATTTATTCATCCAGACCAAAATGGATTTCTATCAACAAGACAATTGAAAAATAATATGAGAATAATTACAAATACACTAGAATATTACGAAGCACACCCTAGAAAACAAGTTGCATTGATTTTTCTAGATGTCCCAAAAGCCTTTGACAACTTGAATTGGTAGTTCATTATTACACAATTAAAAAACATGCATTTTGGAGAGAAATTTGTGAAGATGGTAGAAACAATATATTCGACCCAAAAGGCAAAAGTAAATAATAAATGGAGACACCAAGAAGAATTTGATATCTCTAAAGATATAAGATTAGTACGCCCCCTATTGCCCCTATTCTTCATCTTAATTTTAGAGATACTACTATTGGAAATTAGACAGGAACAAGAAATAAAAGGTCTAAAAATAAAAAAAGAAGAATATAAAGTTCCAGGGTTTGAAGATGACCTAGTATTTATCCTAAAAGAACCATTAGAATCAGGATCTAAATTAATACAAAAAAAGAAGAATTTAGCAAGGTAGCAGGTCTCAAAACCAAAAAGAGCAAAACAAAGATAACAACAAAAAAATCTTACTAAAAAACAGGAGAAAGAATTGGAGGAAAAAATAGGGATGCAGATGATAAAGAAAGTGAAATATTTGGGAATTTGGCTAACAGGAAAATGTTCATCGATCAAAGAAGAGAATTATTAACAAGACATATGCAACAAATAAAAAAACATCTAGAAAATTGGAGAAAACTGCAACTTTCACTCATGGGAAGAATAGCCACAATCAAAATAAATGTATTACCAGATCTTCTGATTTTATTCCAAGTAGTAATAATAAGCCTAGGAATTTTTTTTTTAATAACTAAACAAACTAACAACAACATTCATTTGGTTAGGGGGAAAAAAAACCACATATCAAATTAAAACTATTACAGGATAGTAAAGAGAAAGGCGGCTTTGGGCTCCCAGATTTACTATCAGGCAGCTGCTCTTACATGGATAAGAGTTTGGATAAAACTGAAGAATAAAAGAATTTTAACAATAGAAGGACATGACTTATAATTAGGTTGGTATGCTTTCATATAGGATGAGAAAAACAAAATACACAGTTACTTCCAAACACAACAAATTAGAAACGCTCTATTACAAACATGGTAAAAAATTAAAAGAAATCACTACAACAAAGTACCAATTTGGTTATCAATTATGGAAGCACTAATCTATCCCAATGTATTAGACATAAACAAAATAATAAGATATGAAGACCTATTAGATAACCAGGAGAAATTTAAAACGAAACAAGAACTAAAAAACCAGGGAATAGACATTGATTGGTGGCCATATATGTAGATTCAGACCAGATACAAGTAAGATTTAGAATTATATGGATTCTATAAAGAACTACAAGAATTAATTAAATTTTACAAGGGACAGAAGAAAAACTGATTAGAAAAATATACATTTACTGTGATTTAAAATAGAAGAAGAAATAGTGAAGGAAACTATGATAACTTGGGCAAAAAAGTTTGGCTACAACATAGAATTAGAGAAATGGGAAAAGCTTGCGGGGAGGGAATTACAAATTGATAATGTTGACAGCCTACAAAGAAAACTTATACAATATGTTCTACAGATGGCATTTACCACTAGTGAAAATGTTTTCAAATAGTTCACCGGATTGGTGTAAATGCAGTCAGCCCCAAGGAACATACTATCATATGTGGTAGACATGCACACTAGCAAAAAAAAAACCTGTCAAACTGGCAGCCTGCAGGCTGGATGTTTCATGGGCAGGCCGCACACATCCCAGTTCTGTGAAGGGAAAAAAATGTCGCACTACATTACAGGACACTAATGTGACACGAGTTCGACACCTGTTCTATAATGGATCTGCAAATCATTTTTTTCAATATTATAATTTAAAAGGTTTGTTACTGAAAGGAGATACTCTTGTTATCTCTCCATGGGTTTTCAGTGATAACAGCTGCTTCAAAAACATTGAGGTTAAGTACAGCAAATCCTCCACTCCCAGTTGTCTACAATGATGCTGTGATAAACTACAATAAAGTTAGCTCTAGAGTGTAAAGTTATTGGAAAAAGTGGCTACTCCAAAATTGTAAACATTAAAAATGGAAGTAACCTACTATGATCTGAGTTCCTTGGTTTCCTGCACAAGGTTTTGGAATGCTCTTCAGTTTTCCATCAGAGTAATTTGCCCTGATAGTAAAATAAAACAAGAGTTAGCTCTTCAAATTTCAAGAACAAATGGAGACCATACAGCTTTCACTAATGCTATTTTCTAATCTTTAAGGCTAAAGAGAAGCAAAACTATCTCTTAGCAGGTTCATTACAGAAACAGAAAATGACTCCTTTACAGTTTAATTGAGCTAGTGTGAGTCACAAAGCTCCTGGAGGAAAACATAACAGATCTATCTATTTATCCTCAGATTAATTAATCATTTTAAATGGGCTGGCAGGGAGCAGAATTCTTTAAAATAAATTTGTATAATTGGCTCAAAGAATACAGATTAGCTATAGCTTGGACTACTTTAGAAAGTACCATAAACCATTGTTACCAGTAGGCTTTACAAGCAAAAGCCTAAAAAGTTTAATCTAAATATTGCATGCTGCTCAAAGGAAATAAAGTCAGTTGAAAATATTTGAAATGTTAAAGAATATTTTACTTTTTCAATCACTGCTAATACTTTAACCACACCTTTCAGGACATGTGCTTTACAATTGCCATTTTTATTAATACAATGTACTCTTTCCAGAATATTAGCTTTTTTTTTGTCCTTGGGTTGCTGTCCTATATATACTGACAAATACATAACAATGTAAAATGATGTGTTCTTAGCCAAGCACCCAGTATTATGTATTTATTTACTTATATAAAACATTGATATAGTTGCCTATCTGGGGAAGCCAACTTGAATTGCACTAAGAAATTGGAAGCCAGTGCAGCTCACATAACAGATATGTTACCTAGGCCAACCTACGAGTCCCCATTACTGTGGACACTGCTGCATTCTGGATCAGTAGAAGTTTATGGGTGGTCTTCTAGGGCAACTCCATATACAGCATACTGAAGTAATCTGGACAGGAGTTGACCAAGGCATGAATGACCATGAGTAAGGTCGCCTGGTGCAGAAAAGGGCACAATTGGTGCACCAGGAAGAATCTATGCAAAGGAGTTTTCGATCCAGGAGGATCTCCATAATACTACTCATGGCAGTCAGAGTCAAAGATAAAGTATTTGGGTGGGAGGTCCAGTTGCAAATATCCCATTTTGGTAGTGGCCAGATCTAGTATTAGGTTGTTTACTTTTGTCTGGATCAGCTGTATTGGAAGTTACAGTAACATGTACAATAGGACATACTAGCCAACACAGAGAAAAGAAAAGAACAAACTTTCTCATTCAGTCTATTTCTCTATGTACCAGCAATAATTGTAGTTAGACACCATTGAGGGGGGAAAAGACTTTCTCCAAAGTCTTTCTTGGGCAAAGCCAAAAGCAACTGAATAGGTGGGATTTGATTCAGTAGAAGATATAACTGTTTCTTGGATTTTAAAGCCCAAGTATAGATAGAGGTTGTTTAGTTGTTAATAAAAATTTTTAATAAAATATATTGCTATTGTGGTCACATATTTCTTTTAGAGAGAGAGATTCAAAAAAACATATTCTTCCAATAATTGCTAGGTTTACCAGCCGTTCTGACACTGCTTATCTCCAATGGCTGCTTAAGGACGAACAGTCCAAAACTACAATGCAGGTAGCTAGATTCTGCACAGCAGCACTGGGAATTCATCGGAAATACATGTCTAATCCACCATAGCTATTTTATACAACAAATGTGGCAAACCCATTGCACCGTTTCTTCCTTTCCCTTTTAGTATTAAACTAACTATGGACCACATAGTTTATGGATTGTAATTTTTGGATAATTAGACCATATATAATTGACAAATTGGATTTTATCAGATTTTACCTGTTTTTATTTTATATTAGATTTTATAATTGTATATTTACAGAATATTTTTGTTTGTTCTGGTCTGTGATCTATGACTGTAATAAATTGAATTGAATTGAATATTGCTATTAGATTCCAAGTCAAACAGTTAAACATTTTCAGAAGAGCATACAAGCATGAAGCCAAATTCAAAAGCTTTATAGGAGCCTGGGGAGGGCAAACACACACACACACACACACACACACACACACACACACACAGACACACACACACATGGGAGGCCCTCTGGAGGCTTCAGGAGCTTCCCTGAAGCCTCCGGAGCACAAAAAACTGGCCCTATGGGCAAACCGGAAGTTTGGGAATGGATTTCCGGTTTGCTTGTAGGGCCGGTTTTAGCCCTCCGGAGCCTTCAGGGGCCTTTCGGAGGCTTCCCTGAAGTCTCTGGAGAGCAAAAAACAACCCTACAAGTAAACCAGAAGTCACTTCCGGTTTGTGCGTAGGGCCGTTTTTAGTCCTCTGGAGCCTTCAGGGACCTTCAGGAGGCATTGTATTATGGGTGTGTCATGCCCACACAATGCCCCCCCTGTGCCCCCCCTTTTGGCACGCGAGCCAAAAAAAGTTAGCCATCACTGGCTTATTGTATCCTATAACCCACAAGGAATAGGTTTCTTCAACTGAGTTTCTATAGCAGAGAGAAGGCTATTGTTAAACATTGTATTAGAAACATTCATCTTCTGTCACAATGTAATTTTTGTGTTAGTTTTCAACTATTAACATTCTATGCACACATTAGTTACGTTTACAATCCTTTGTTTTACATTGTTCTTTTTGTCAAAGAGTCTCCTAGATTTTCAATAGTAGTATTAGTGCTGCTAATAAATTGTTTTATTCATTTTGTTTAATATGATTTGCCTCTTATTAAAAGCTGTTTCAATTTGTGTATTTTTTTGCTCTCTCTGAATGTTCATCAATTTTTTCTTTGTCTATGTTGCTTTGAACTGTTTTTAATACTATAAGCAGCCCAAAGTAACTATAGAGACAGGCAACTTTAGAACTGTGATAAATAAACAAATTAACTAACTAACAAATATATAAATAAATAAATACTTAAATAAAAAAATCTATAGTGATACTACATCTGACACATATGCAACATTTCCCTGGATTCCCCTAGATCTCTTTGAACTGTCTTCTATGTGCAGTAATCAGCTGGAGCTAAACCTTGGTCTGAGCATGCCAGAACCAGCAGCTGAATGATGGCGTGGATCTTATGATGGAGACAGAGCTGACAGAAGAAACAAGCTTCCCTTGTCTTTGTCGGCAGCTGGGCCTACTCATGTGGTCATGAATGCTGTGGAATGTGACAAGCTGCCATTGGGATTTTTTGAGGTTTAACTGGTGAGTGGGAGCTTGGAACTGTGTGAACTTCAGGACACATCGTACAACTACACCACTGCTACAATATCTAGTGCAGCATAGCAGGCCTTCTGGCTACTCTTTCGACTACTTTTTGCAATCTCCTGAACGTTCTCTAATTGGGCCTGGGAAGACTATTTGGGGAATTTGGGACTGGAGGGAAAGTTGAGTGAAAGGCGAGTGTGTTGGTCCCTCTCCCCTGGGTGAAAGCTGGGAAAAGGGGGTGCTCCCTGCTTGGCAGGTGAGAGCAACTGGGCAGGGTGCTGTTTGTGCTTTGGGTGGCTGTATTATGAGTGTGTTGGTAGATAACAGGGTGCTGGATGTGACTCCTCTGCAGCAATGAGGAAGGAGTGATATGAGTTTGAGGACACTAAGAGCAAGTGCTATAGTGTCTGTAAGGCTCACCTTGCCGGTGACAATTTGTCAGTGGGAGGAGGTTTCCCACCGTTTAAGGAAGAGTGTTAGTAATGAGAATGTTTTTCAGGGAAGGCAGAGGAGGGCAGTATATTTCAGTGATGTCAGGTAATGGGAGATACGGGAGGCAAGGAAGGGGGCAGGCACGAAAAAGACAACCTCGGTATTTAGTACCAGTCTTGTGTTCTGCCCCCTTGTACTCACCTCATTTATCTGGTCACTTGATCTGTGGTGGTCCTAGTCTAAGGCTGCTGCTTTTAAATGTCAGAGCACAATGCAATAAAGCTAGCCTTATTGCCAATTTGATCCTTGAAGAGAAGGCCGATCTGGCTTGTATAACTGAAACCTGACTGGCCCCACAAAAGGGAGATGTTCCCCTCTTAGAAATGTGCCAATGGGTTATCAATCATGGCACCAGTCTAGACCAGAGAATCCCAGCAGCCTCCAGGAGCAGTCCTCCACAAGTGCCCAGCTGTGAGACCCTTTTTCTTAGTTTGGATCAGGTGGGATCAGCTGTACCTGCTTCCCTACCCAGGTTCCTGGGAACAGGACTGGCAGTGGAGTTCCCCTGGCTTATAGTTCTGTGGGACTTCAACCTCCCATTTCTGGGGATGAGGTAAGAGGTAGCCCAAGATTTCATGGAAACCATAACTTCCATGGGCCTCTCCCAAGTCATCCAGGGCCCGACTAGGAATAGTGGTCACACACCCGATTTGATGTTCTTGTCAGAGCAGTGCTTATGTGACCTGAAATTGGTGGATTTGTCCTTGGTCCCAGTCATTGTCGGATTACACTCTGATGGCTATGAGTTTTTCAAAAGCTATACACCCCACCCCCCGCAAAAAAGCGGGACATATTAAATTGGTCCGCCCCCATCAATTAGTGGACTCTGATGGGTTCCAGAAGGAGCTGAAGGTTATAACTGCAGATCTGCTGCACAGTCCAGCCAATCTCTTAGTCACTATTTGGAATAGGAAGGTAATTGAGGCTCCGGATAGGATTGCACCCATAGAATCTCTCTTCACCCATAGGCCTCTCTGCCCTCCATAATATACAGAGGAACTGAGAGGGATGAAATGGATGAAGAGACATCTAGAGAACCGCTGGCAAAAGGGATGAATTCGATCAAACACAGGTAAGAGTCATTATTGAGGCCTACCTTGTGGTGATTTGTGCGGCAAAGTGTAAATACTTTTCCACACTAATTGCATCTGCAGATAATTGCCCAGTGACCCTCTTTAAGGTGAGCTGCCTCCTCCTGGGGAAGGAGGAGACTGAGGTCCACCTGAAGGAGTACACTGAGGAATTCATGGATTTTCTGACAAAATCACTCAACATTTCTCCCAGTTATGATGCTACCATAGTTGCTGGTCTAATGGAAGCCCAAAGCAGGTTCTTGCCCTGTTGTTTGGGAATGGTTTGATCTGTTCCTCATGGGAAAGCGGACAGGATCCTAGGGAGTATCCACGGAAGTACATGTATTTTAGATCCATGTCCCTCCTGGCTTGTGAAAGCTTCCCGGGACGTGATAGGCAGGTAGACTCTGGCGGTGATTAATACTTCTCTACAGGAGGGGGTAGTGCCCCAGCACTTTAAGGAGGCTGTCATCCACCCTCTTCTTAAGAAGCCATCACTGGATTCCACCCTGTTGGATAATTTCCAATTCCCCTTTTTGGGGAAGGTTGTTGAGAAGGTGGGTTGTGCGGCAGCTCGAGGTTTCTGGATGAAACTGATTATCTAGACCTATACCAGTAATGAGTTAGGCCTGGATATGGGACAGAAACAGCATTGGTTGCGCTTTTGGGGGATCTCTGGCAGGAACGGGATAGGGGTAGTGCATCCATCCTTGCTCTACTTCTTGGCAACTTTTGATACCATTGACCATGGTATTTATCTGGAATAACTTCGGAAGATAGGAGTGGGAGACCCTGAGCTATCCTGGTTCACTTCCTTCCTCTGCAGCCACTCTCAGTCAATGTTGATAGGAGGGGAGAGATCAGACCTCGCCCCCAGCTTTGCAGGGTTCAGTACTCTACCCGCTCCTGTTCAACATTTATATGACTCTGTTGAGTGAGATCATCCGTCACCATGGACATATCATCAAAATGCTGATAATACTGTTGTATGTCTCAGACTGTGGTGAGTTAAGTGATGCAGTGTCTTCCCTCTTGCAGTGCCTGGAAGCTATTATGGGCTGAATGGGGAGCGACGGATTGAAACTGAACCCTAGCAAAACTGCGTAGCTCTGGGTTTGGGGTTCTTTGGTCCAGGGAGAATTGCTACCTTTGGTTTTGAATGGGGTGGCATTACCCCAATAGATCCTGTGCATAATTTGGGTTCTCCTAGACTCACAACTCCCACAAGAGCAGGGAGGCAAGGAATCTTGTGGGTTTTATCCCCCAGGGAAATACACCTGGTGAGACTCAGAAAAAGGGCCTTCTCCTGGTGGCTCCTCTCTGGAACATCATTCCGGCAGAGATTAGAATGTCCCCCACTCTAACACTCTTCCAGAAGGCACTGAAGTCCTGGTTCTGCCAGCAGACTTGGGGAACCCGGAGCGGGATGGAGCCTATTAAATGGCTCGGGTGATGTCATCAAGGTGGGGAGTTATTATATTTTTATTAGCTTTATTTTTATATATATGAGGTTTTTATATTCCTGTAAGTCACCATGTGTGATTAGGTAGCAATATAAATTTCCTAAAATAAATAAATAAATAAACATTTATATACTAAACATACCTACCTGTAGGCACATTTTCCATCAGCTGTTTTAGAAGTTATAGTAATATGAGCAATATGACTTATACTAGCCAACGCCTAGAGAAAAGAAGTTAAGTTCAGTTTTAAAAGCAACATTACTTCATATAAACATGACACTTCACTGCTTTCAACAAATATTCTCTATTCTTTATCTGTAATAGATGCATTTACAATTCAGGCATGCACAAGCTCACAAAATTTGGCGATCTCATGTAACAAGGAGCATTTTCTATTTTTATTTAATTTTGAAGTTTTATGGCTAATATTGGAGGGTAAAAGAGGCATCATGTTATGACTCTTGCTCTAATTAGAGAGCAAATGATCTCCATCTTGAGATAAATTATCCAACGTTTGACTGAGAAAAAAAGTAGGCATTTAAAATGCATAGATGACATGCAACTCAGGTATTTAACAAAATACTTATTTCAAAATCTGCTTTAGACTTTGTTGTGCTTTTTAAATAATGGCTAATAATTCTATATCTATTTTGTAAACTAATATAAACAAATTTTACTTAATGAACATTAAGTTAATTTTTTAATTACCTAAATACGCAGAAAAGCCAAGTCACAATAGTTAGATTTCCCTTGGTTGTGGATATTACGTAAAGAGTGTGTATGCAAAACTAACTACACTCAGCAAATGTTGTGAAGATAGAAGGAATGATTTCTGAAATATTAAGATCCTAAATGTTTCAGCTGGTAGCTACCGATATTAACCTTAAGCTCCTGAAAGAGAGTCAGGAATTAAATTTATTTACAGTAGTCCTCAACTAATGGAACCACAATTGGAACCAGAAACTCAATAACTGAGTAAAGCCAAAATTCAGCAAGAGTCCACATGATGTTTAGCTCAAAAACTATAATCCCTGCAATGCCAGTTGTTATTAAGCAATATCACTGGTTGTTAAACAGACAGAGTCCCAGATAAGGAATCTAGGCTTGGAGAAACCATGGAAGTCTCCATTCATGAACTGATAATCTTCCCTGCTGAAATACAAGCAAGATTTTCAGACCTTGAGCAAAGACACACACTCATGAGGCCTGCACTGATCCTTCTAGAGCAGGGGTGTCAAACTCAATTTCATGGAGGGCCACATCAGGGCTATGGTTGATCTCAGGGGGGGGGGGAATGACTGGGTGGGCATGGCCAGCTTGACACAGCTCACTGGGCATGGCCGAATGGGTGGGCGTGGCCAGCATAATGCCACTCACTGGGCATGGCTAACTCAGGACGGAACAAGTCATACCAGCTAACTTGATCTGGGGACAATTTGGTGCCCCACAAGCTTACTTCCTCAAACTTCTGGCAGCCAAGTGCATGCATGCACTTACATACACCCAATCCAAATTTGGGGACTTTTATCCACTTAGGAAGGAGAGCCTTCTCCCCAAGCCGAGGCATGATTGGTAGTTTGTAAGATCAAATGTGGATAAAAATCTCCAAACTTGGAATGGGGTGTGTGGGTGTGGGTGGATGTGTGTGTGTGTGTGTGCACAGCACGCCAAAAGAGATATTCTTCTCCCAGTCCCAGACTGTTGGCATTCCCCCGTCTGATGCACCCTCCCAGCAAAGAAGGAGGCGGAGGTCGCCACTGATATATGTGGAAACATGGAGGAGAAGGTTTGCAGAAAGCAGTTTCCTCTGAGTTCAAATTCTGCCTTGGCAAATATCTGGAGAGTAAGAGAAGATGGCAGGGGAGCAGCACTCACTGGTCCTGCATGAGGCTGGGCCTTCTCAAAAGGGAAGCCCTGTTTCAAATTATGAGTGGTAAGGATGCTAGCTTGTTGGGGCAGCTTTCCCTTATGCTGCTCCCCCCACCATCCTCTCCTCCTCTCCAGAGATCTTTCAAGGTAGAAGTCAGACTTGGAGGAAACTGCTTTTTATATAGGAGAGCTCCTGGATGGAAGAAAAAATCAGCAATCTATCATCACTCTGAAACTGGTCTAGAAGCCACAAGGGCCACAGCCTTTCTAGTTAAGCTATCTCCATTTCTGATCAAATTCTGATATTTTCAGGGCTGCCGTTCTCTGATTTTAGGGAACACAATCCAGCTTTCCCAAATAGGAAAGGCATCACAGTGTCCATCTTTTTCCAACAATTCTCCAACATCCAAAAATAGAGTTCAAAATGCCTGAAATGTCCATTCAAAATTTAGCTCTTGCAGGCAATGCTGGTTAGATCCCTCAGGGCCTCTTTGTGGCCCTTTATTTTTTTGGGGGGGGGAGATCCAAAGTACCCTTCCATTGACTTCCAGACATTTTCCACAAAGCCTTGGAGCATAGTATGCTTAGGAGGCCCAGGGGGCAAGGGGATGGGGCTCATGGGAGAGAGGATGCCCATCAGGTTTTGGGTGGTCATGTGACTAAGCTGAAATGGCTTGTTAGCACCAATCTAGAGAGACAGATAGAGCTGATCATTTCTTGAGCAGCTTTTTTCAAACTTGGCCACAGGCCCAGGAGGGGTTCTGTGTGTGAATCAATTTATCAGGAAAATACCTGGAGATAACTGGCATTTTAACCTCACCTTCCGGCTGCTCACTCCCCTGGCCTCCCGAGGGGGGGGGGCATTTCCTTTGATGCTTGTCCTGCAGAAGAAGAGCCCCTTCCCTCAGCCACTGTTACGTGACACAAACCTTCCTCCCCTTCTTCCCAGCACGAACAAAGTCAAAGGGACAAGTGACTTGGGGGCAAAGCGGGAAGCGAATTATCACCCACCCAGCAAAGACAAGAATGGGACTAGCCTACACCGCACTCACCATGCTACAGCAATCCTCCTCAGGCTAAAACCACTGGGGGGGAGGGGGAGAGAAAAGAGCATGCCCAAAAGGCTGGAGAGTTTCCTCCTCAGATGAAGCCACCAGAGGGAAGGGGAAAGGGGAAGTGTTGTGTCCAAAGTTTCCACTCCGGTCTGCTTCCTAGAGGATGCTGCGCTCAAACCTGATTGGTTGCCTGTCTGACAGCTGAGTATAAAAGGAGCTGTTAGACAGGACTTCAAATGTTGCCATCAGCTGAACAGGCACTGTGTTAGCCGCCCATTGGCAACTACTTGTTAGAAATAAATATGTTAGCTTTGAAATTCCATCTCGCCTCCATCCCCAACCCGCTGCCTCTAGTACATAATACTGGTGATGGTGGGATACTGAATGAGGCAATGGAACGAGCAAGTCGCTAGGCAAGAGCTGGAGATACTAAAAGCTTTCACTAAATCCAGAAAGTAGCACATTGATGAGAGTTCGTACTGTAACCCAAACTTTCCTCAGATGCGTCCACTAATCTCAATGGTCTGACAGTAATGGCTGTGCTAACCACATTTGCGGCATTCACATGGGATCTTATTTAGCGTGATTTGAATGTTTCCTTGTAGCCAATCATTATGGAGAACTCTCCAGCGACAGTAAAAAAGCCTACTTTTTAAAGTTTCTTTGGTAACAAAGTGTTTGAAACGGCGTGGGCTTTCATTGTACTTCAGCTGGTAACTTTGGTACCTTTGGACGAATTATTAGCAAAGCTTAAAAACAAATACGCCCCAAGGCTTTCTCAAATTGCCCACTATCACATGTTTCACAACAGAAACCAATCTGAGGGCGAGACTATTAATCAATTTGTGATCAGCGGCTCCCTACTGTGACTTAGATGTCCTTCTTGATAGAGTGGTCTGCAGAATGCAATGCCTCCGTTTACATTGCTGCTTCCTGGCCGAGCCTAACTTAACACTCCAAATCGCACTAGATGAAGCCCATGCTACCGAAATGTCTGACCTGTCAACGACAAAAATCCAGAAGGCCATCAGCCTGCCAGTACCAAGGAAGCCATCACGATTCACTGCGATGAACTAGACCCCGGTGAGGTGATGGACGAGGATGATGACATCCACTGCCTTAAGACGACACAAGGTAAAACTTGGCCCAGTGAAATGAAATCCCCTTAGACAATCTGTATTGAAAATCACCCATCAACAGCCTGCAGATTTAAAAATGCAAACTGCTCGTGTTGTGGGACAAAAGGCCATTTAACTAGGGTTTGCCGCGCACCCTAGCCAGCAATCATGTTGCCGGAAGGACCAATGTTTACTAGAAAACAAGCCCAAAATCAAATAAGATGGGGCAATGACTGTTTTGCAATATTGAGAGATTCAGCCAAAACAGTCATAGGGCAAGCCAGCTTAGCCCCCAGGATTTTTTTTTTGTCTCAGTTAAAATAGAGGGAGCACCCTGCCACATGGAAGTCAACTCAGGATCCTCGTTATCATTGGCATCCTGGAGCACCATTAAGAGTTTGGTCCCCAGGATTGCCAAAAGGCAACTAAGACCCTATCAATTAAAGCTCAGAATCTACCAGAATAAGAGCATCCCAGTTCTGGATAGCTGCAAGCTCCAGGTACAGTTTAAAGGATTCATTGGGAGGCTAAAATTAGTCAAAGTCGAAAGAGCCCTACCTAGCCTTTTGGGCCTCAACTGGTTCGAACCCCTGGGATTAGGAATTTGTGGCAGAAATCACATAGGCAGCCCCGATTTAGACATCCTATCCGAAGAATTTGCCAGTGTATTCCATGAGGTAAATACAATGGCACCCCAGTTTCATTTAATTTAGATCCCCGGGTCACACCAAGGCATCTTAAGCCTCGCAGAGTGCCATTTGCACTATGTGCAAAGGTTGAAGCAGAATTAGATAAATTAATAACTCAGGCATCCTCAAACCTGTACATCGTGCCAGGTGGGAGACACCTATTGTCACCCCCATCAAGGCAGATGGTTCAATCTGCATTTGTGCAGACTACAAATGCATCTTGAACCGAGCCCTCCAACAGAGTGCCTACCCAGTTCCAGTTGTGCAGCATCTACTGCACTCATTAGGAGAAGGAAAAGTTTTTGCCAACCTGCATTTGGCACAGGAATATAAGCAGCTCCCCGTGGACAGCGCCACAGCTGAGTCCCAAACAATAGTGATCCACAGCGGAATGTTCAAGTGCCACCGCCTCCAATTTGGAGTCAGCATGGCACCTAGCATTTTCCAAAGTTTAATGCAAAGGCTTCTTTGCAGGAAATACCGGACGTCATCTCCTATTGTGACAACATCCTATTGTCAGCCCCTAACCGTGCTACACCATTTTCAGGAAGTAGGACTCAGATTAAAAAAAGAAAAGTGCAAATTTGCAGTACCCCAGGTAGAATTCCTAGGCTACCTACTGTATTTTCACCCATATAACCCGCCCACGCAAATAACCCGCCCACGCAAATAACCCGCAGGTTTCCAAGATCGTGTAAAATATTTTCCGTATACCCCGCCCTCTTATATAACCCGCCCCTGGCTATGGGCAAAGCGACCAGGAAGAAGCAGGAGGCGAGAGGAAGCGCAGGCGGTGCTCGGCAGCCCGGATTCTGCTTCGCCGCCAGTTCAGCAACTCCTCGCCTTCTCTGGCTTGGAAGTCCGGCAGGAAGGGAAGGCGGCGCGGCTGTGGCTCCGTTTTCAGGCCAGCCGCCGCCTCCCCTTCCCTTCCTCCTGGACTTCCAAGCCAGAGAAGGCGAGGAGCTGCTGAACTGGCGGCGAAGCAGAATCCAGGCTGCCGAAACCTTTCAGTGAATATGCTAATGAGGAAGGAAATTAAGATGTTCTCCCAGGCTCTGGATCTCTGCAGTCACTAACTGTAGATATTTTTCTGCCAATCTCAAAAGCATGGAAGCAAAGCAGCCACATAACTAATCTTATATTTTCGCGGGGCGGGCGAGCGGGGGGAAAGGCAGCCGCGGTGGTCTCCTCACCTTAGTGGCCATGGTGGGCTTTTGGCGGCGTGTCTCCCCGCCTCGGGAGGGAGCGACCAGGAAGAAGCAGGAAGCGAATGCCAGCCAGCATCCCTGCCTTCTTCCTCCGAGAGCCGCTTATTTGCCAGCCTCTCAGCTGATCGGTAGCAGGCAGCCCCCGTGACACACGGACCCTTTGCTGCCGCGCGGGGCGAGCGCTGCCGGGGAGAGATCCGGGGGAGAGGAGGGAAAAGGCGTCCCGAGCAGAAGTTTCCCTTCTCCTCCCCCTCCCGCTGACTTTTCCCTAGCAGCGCTCGTCTCCAGCCGTAGCAACCCTGGCGGCTCCCAGGGAGACTGAAAGGGGCGCAGCGGTCTCCCAACCACCGAGGAAGGAAGAGGAGCCGGCCCTGGGCTGTTGGGAGAAGCGCCCTAACCCTCCCTTCCCTTTGGCAGCCGCTCGGCAGCCCGGATTCTGCTTCGCTGCCAGTTCAGCAGCTCCTTGCCTTCTCTGGCTTGGAAGTCCGGCAGGAAGGGAAGGGGAGGCGGCGGGAGAGCTTTTCCTCCCACGGAGTTCAATAAAGTAGATGGAAGGGAGGGAGGAAGGGTCCCTCCCTCTTACTTTCCGCCCATTGAGATGAACCAGAGCCCTTCTTGAACCAGATAAATGCAGCTTTCCCCGCCTTTCCAGATCTCTGCCTTGATTTGAAATGAACCTTTAAGCTCCATAAACCTCAGAAACGTTTCCTACAATGAAGGAGCCGGATTCCCCCTTCCTGCCGTTTGTTCTTTGCCAGGGATTTCAATGCTTTGCCTGCAAGGATCGTGGGAGAAAAGGGGGATTTTATGGGGAGAGAAAACCGCCCTGGGACTCCCAAGTCCTAAGAATCCAAACTCCGAGATCAGCTCCGTTCTTCTGGAGGGGAATGGAAGGAAATATTTTTCCCCAAAGAAGAAAAAATCCATATCCCCAGATATTTGTAAGAGGATTTGAGCGGATTTTCTTGTAAAAGGTTTCGGTGTTATTTAGGAAGGATGGATGGATGGACGGATAGATGGACAGTATATCAAAGCAAGCGGCTCTGGTTCAAGAAGGGCTCTGGTTCATCTCAATGGGCGGAAAGTAAGAGGGAGGGACCCTTCCTCCCTCCCTTCCATCTACTTTATTGAACTCCGTGGGAGGAAAAGCTCTCCTGCCGCCTCCCCTTCCCTTCCTCCTGGACTTCCAAGCCAGAGAAGGCGAGGAGCTGCTGAACTGGCGGCGAAGCAGAATCCAGGCTGCCGAAACCTTTCAGTGAATATGCTAATGAGGAAGGAAATTAAGATGTTCTCCCAGGCCAGTGATGGGCAACCTTTTTGGCGTGGTGTGTCAAAAATCGGCAAAAAATCGAGCATAACTCGCGTTGTGTGTCACTTCGACAAAAACATAATTTTGCGCAATTTATAGTTGCTGCTAATGGCGCTCACAGTTCCGTTGGCACTCCGCTGTTCCCTGCTGTGGTGCGGTCGTAACCGACAGTCCCAGGAGTAGACTCTCTGTGCCGGCCTGACTGGAGAGAGGCGCGCACTGTTCCCGCGCTCCTCTCCTACGGGTCCTCCCTCGCCGCGCTGATGACGTGTGTGCGCACGGCACGCACGCCTTACCAGCAGCCCCTGCGCTCAGAAAGAGGCGGCGGCGATACAGTAAGTGATTGTGGGCGGGGGAGATCACACATCCCGCCCCCCCATTCCTCCAGCACAGATTCTTTCATCCTCGGCAGCCGTGCAGGAGCCGAGGATGAATCGCATGAAATCCTGTGCGTGTCACCCCAAATGGCTACGTGTGTCAGCACTGACACGCGTGTCATAGGTTCGCCATCACTGTCCCAGGCTCTGGATCTCTGCAGTCACTAACTGTAGATCTTTTTCTGCCAATCTCAAAAGCATGGAAGCAAAGCAGCCACATAACTAATCTTATATTTTCGCGGGGCGGGCGAGCGGGGGGAAAGGCTGCCGAATCCGGGCTGCCGAGCACCGCCTGCGCTTCCTCTCGCCTCCTGCTTCTTCCTGGTCGCTTCGCCCATAGCCAGGGGCGGGGTTTTCACGAAGGCGTCCCGAAACCCAAGCAGGAAAAGGGAGAAAAGGAGCCTGAGCCGCCGAGCCAAGTCTCCCCAGCCCTTTCCAGTCTGGTTGCACGTGCCCCCGATGGAGAACGGGGAGCTGAGGTAAAGCTGCCTCCCAATTCCTCGAACTCCCAAGCTCTCCCTTTAGTTAATCTGTGTAAAATATTTTCTGTATACCCCGCCCACTTTTATACCCCGCGGGTTATATGGGTGAAAATACGGTAATCGACGCTGTCAGACTGCATTCGACCAATGCAAAAATACAAGCCATTCAGAAGGCACCAACTCCCACCAACAAAACGGAACTACAAGCCTTCTTGGGACTTTTAAATTTTTACAGTATGTTCCTACCCCACAAGGCATCAGTGACAGAACCATTACACTGACTCTTGGACAGTAAAGCTCCATGGTTTGGGGTCGAAGAGGGGAAAGCATTCCAAGCTGTCAAAAGTCTGCTGATGTCAGAGAGCATGGTAGTCCAGTACAATGAACTTTTGCCACTGGTTCTAGCCTGTAACGTTTCCCCCTATGGGGTCGGAGCCATCTCAGGCATAGACTGCTGAATGGCTCTAAAGCCCCAATAGCATTTTTTCCAAGAACCCTGCCTTCTGCAGAAAGAAACTACAGCCAGCTCGACCTAGCAATCGTAGCTGGCATAAAATGTTACCACAAATGTGTATGGCCGCCATTTCAACTTGGTGACTGACCCAGAAGCCCCTTCTCGGACTTCTGGCTAGCGATCGATAGACACCACAAGTGCTGCCCCCACGAATGTCCCAATGGACAGTTTTCCTCACAGCCTACAGCTATACACTCTCCCACTACACCAGGAAGCATCTTTCCCACAGATGCCCTGAACCACTGCCCGTTGCCAACCAATGTCAACGACCCAGCCCCTGAAAGTTTGGTCCTACTTGTCAATGAATGGACATTGCAACTCACTCTGCTAGGGACATATAGGCTCAAGTCCTGGACTGGATGAGAAGGGGGACCACGAGGGCCAGTGGGCCCAGAGTTCAAGCCATTTAAAATAAGGCAGTACGAGCTATCAGCTCAGCAAGACTGCCTGCTATAGGGAAGCAGGTGAGTGGTTCTAACCTCATTACAGGAATTGATCTGGCTGCCTTATACGAGGGACACTCAGGTATAGTGAGAATGAAGGCATTGGGCCACAGCTATGTATGGTGGCCCAATATAGACCAAGCTATCATGGAGAGGGTATCATGGTGTAAGCGGTGCCAGGAAACTAGGCTGACACCTCCCAGGGTCCCGAACTGGGACTGGGAGACCCCCCTGGGGGCCTTGGTCCAGAGTGCACATTGATCTGGCAGACCCCTTCCAAGGGCAAAATTTCCTTATAGTCGTGGATTATATTCCACAATACAGGAATATATAATCAGCACTGTATTCAAAATGGTAGAGGTTATCCTCATGGCGTCGACCACATCTGAGGCTGTAATGCGAGCCCTGGAAAAATTGTTCATGATCCATGGGTTGCCAGATCTACTGGTTTCAGATAATGGGTCTCAATTTACTTCTGCTCTATTTGAGGGGTTCCTAGCGAGTCAGGGATCACCCCTTTTAACCTTTCGAGTTAATGGGCAGGCAGAATGGATAAGGTGATCATCCAAGGAGGCACTGGGCAAAATGAGCATCGGAGACTGGCACACTAAAATAGACGGTACCTATTGGTACCCCATGCCACTCCTTGCTCAGTGACTAATTGCAGCTCAGCATGGGGGCCAGTGTCTATGCCCGAAACTGTTCAGGCAGCCCGTTCTGGTTGCCAGGCATGATTGTAGAGGTAACAGGACGCTATTCTTACAAGTGGAAATGGAGGATGAAAAATTATGGAGGCAGCACATCAATCGAGAGGGCGAGGAGAGGCTACGCTATACCAACACTTAGAGGAGGCCCAGTAGAGGTCCTGCACACTCAATGCCAACGGAGGACGCGAGAGCCACCCCAATTGAAACACAGAAACAAGTGACGACACCCGAGGAGTAGAGTTATCATTGGAACCGGGCCAGTCCCTGTGAAAATTGCTGCCAGCAGTAGCAGTGACGCAGTTTCCAAGCAATCTGGGAGCCACCAAGAACCATCCTTCTGCTCTGGCTGGCAAAAACTAACTGAGAAGATCTGGGTGAATCATGCACCAGCAGGGGTGCCTAAAGGACTACACATGCAAGGAACTTTCTAGGTGGGAAGGAGTGCTGTGTCTGAAGTTTCCACTCTGGTCTGCTTCCTAGAGGGCGCTGCGCTTGCACCTGATTGGCTCCCTGTCTGACAGCTGAGTATAAAAGAAGCTGCCAGAGCGAGCTTCAGCTGTTGCCATCAGCTGAACGGGCACTGTGTTAGCTGCCTCAGTGGCAACCATTTGTTAGAAATAAACGTGTTAGCTTTGAAATTCTATCTCGCCTCCATTCTTAACTCGCTGCCTCCAGTACATAATAGAGATAAAGGAGCGTACCCAAAAGGAGGGAGAGTTTCGATTAAAGAGCACGCAGCAACCTGGAACCAGCAGTCATTTGGGACTCAAAGGACTCCCCGTGGATGCACACTCTGGCATTAGTAGTGTGGGTTCCCTCAAGATCAGCAGTGGCCTCGGGTGAGTGCCGGCTGTGGGGAGAGAATCCCAGGAGAAGCATGTCACTTGGAATAAGCAGGGAGAAAAAGAAAAGAGGCGGGAAGCCCAAGCGCACGGTTTCTTCTCCCACAGCAGCTGTACCTCGCAGCTGTGTCACAAGCTCTGCATCTGGAGCTGAGGGACGAGGAGTGTAAAGGCTGCTCCTCAGAGGGCACATTCGCTTTTCCTCCTAAGCTGGAATGTATCAGGCATGGCGGGGGTGGAGGGGAACGAACGGTGCCGTTGATAGAGGAGGTGCCACCGTCGCCTACCTGGCTGCTTGTATTGCTTCCCTAAAACACGCCGACACTACTACCACCAATACCCCTCCTCCTGTTTTCCCGACTTGCCAAAAATTAAATCTAGAGTTGCTCAGTTGAATCTTCACCTCGGAGCTGATGAGATGGTTTACAATATTGGGAGTACGGAACAAGCAAGGATGTGGACGCAATGTGTCCTAGACAAGGTGGAGGTTTGGTTTTGGAAGGACTGTCCGAGCCACAAATTAGCCACTTGTGTGGGCACAAGGGGAGGATTGGCTGGGAGGGGAGAGACAGGGGTGAGTGTAGTGAGTGTAGTGAGCTGGCTCGTCAAACTGCACAAAAAATCAGTTACCAGTTCTCTCGAGCTGGTATGAGCTGGCTGAATCCCACCATTGCCTCCAATGCCCAGGCCTCTGGAGTGAAAGGAAGGCAGGTCTTGAGCCTTCCACTTTGTACTTTCACTCCAGAGCCCTGGGTTGCAGGGCTCTGGAGTGAAAGGAAGGCAGGCCTTGAGCCTTCCACTTTGTACTTTCACTCCAGAGCCCTGGGTTGCAGTTTGTTGGCCTTGGTCCGCTCAGCCTCTTTGCCTAGCCAGTACACACCCACCACCTCTCCCCTTACATGTGCACTTCCCCCGGGATCGGGTGGGATGGGTTGGGTAAAACATCACGGGATAGCCCCTTTAATTTTTCAGGACAGCCCCGCAGGCCGGATCTAGCCCACGGTCCTTGAGTTTGACACACCTGTTCTAGAGCCTTCTCTTCCTGCCTGATTCACCTTCACTCCTTCCCTTACATGCTCCCTCCCTTCTCTCTGTTTAGATTTTGACCTCTTCTCATCTCTAAGAGCTGGTGAAAGAGCTGTCTGCTGAAGAAGTTCATTATCCATCTCTGTATGAATGTACCATATTTTTGGAGTATAAGACACACTTTTTCCTCAAAAGAGGCTGAAAATCTGGGTGCGTCTTATACACCGAATACAGCATTTTTTGCCCCCAGAGCTCTGGCCCTTCACCAAAATGGTCGTGCATGGGCTTATGGAGGCTTTCAGAGAAATCCTGGGGGCTGGGGAGGGCAGAAATGAGCAAAAAATGGGTGTTTCCCCCCCCCACAGCACTCTATAAGCCTCCATAAAGCTATGCATGCTTTTTTTTTTACAAAAAACGGGCCCGTTTTTGCAAAAAACAGGCCATTTGTTGCTCGTCCCCCCCCCCCGAGCACTCTGCAAGCTCCCCCAAGGCTATTTATGCCTTTTAAAAAAACAGGCCTGTTTTCGGGAGTTTTTTTTTCCTTTTGGAAAGCTCTTTAACTGATTGATGAGCATTACATTGATCAAGTGCCAGCAGAAACAAAGTCTTAGGTGCTGCAGATTGTCAGTGATTTCCTTCTCCAGCACATGGATAAATACACCTGGAAACATCTCCTACCTACCTACTGTATCTCTCTCTCTCTCTCTCTCTCTCTCTCTCTCTCTCTCCCCTCTACCTACAAACCTACCTACTCTCTCCCTCTCCCTATCTACTGTATGTCTCTGCCGTTCTATTTCTCTCGCTATCTCTCTACCAACTACCTACTCTCTCTCCCTACCTACTTATTGTATTTCTCTCTCTCTCTCTATTGCTCTCTCTCTATCCCTCTACCTACCTACCTACACTCTACCTACCTACTGTATTTCTCTCTCTCTTTATCACTTTATCTACCTACCTAACTACGCTCTCTCTCTCTCTCCCTAGCTACCTACTGTATTTCTCACTCTTTCTCTCTATCCCTCTACCTACCTACTTTTTTTTTTAAATTTGCCTCTTCAAAACCTTGGTGCGTCTTATACTCTGGTGCGTCTTATACTCCGAAAAATACAGTAAGTCCTTCAGTCGGATGCAGAAATGGAGTTGAAATATTCATAATTTCAGCTCTATTTCTGCACTCTGCCAAAGGAGTTCAGCTCCCCTTGGCAAGTGACTTTTCAGCCATCCTCCGAAAAGGGAGAGGTTTTTTTAGCAAGTGGCAGCAGATCGTAACCTACCCTGCTGGCTTCTTCATTGATTTTTCTGGGTAAAAATGACAAAAGATTGGAAATGGCAATTACATGATCGCGGGGAGCTTGTCAATCAGTCATATATGCAAATAGATTACAAAGCAATCAGATCACAATCATGTGACCATGAGGATGACAATGCAATGTTCTGTAATGACTGAAAAGTGCTTTATGGACCATAAAATACCCTTTTCAATGGTATTGTAATTGTCCATAATTCGGGACAATAGTTAAACGGCTGTAAGTTGACAGCTAACTATAAAGAAGCTAAAGAGTTATTACGCATATTATTACATCAATCAGCTATACTCCCATCTTTATGACAAACTAAATAATTGTAATTGTAATTATTGCTAGAATCTCTTAAGAATCAATATATTATATTAAAAGGGAAAAACAGAGAACCACAAAAATATTGGATTGTAGTATCCATCTCAACATACCTCACCTCTAAATCCATATGTAGAAATACTAGCTAGATCATCAAAAGTTTGCAGTTTACTTGTAGTGAATCTTTCACATACAATATCCAAGTCTTCCTTCTATAGAAGAAAACCACATCAGTGTTTTTTAAACCATATTCTTTATATAAAGTCTAGTAACTAAACAATCAAGTACTTTACTCACCCTAATTCCAGAACCGTTATCTTGTACCTGAATAAGTTTCAAACCACCATCTTTAATTGTCAGCTGGATGTTGGTGGCTTTAGCATCTAAACTAAAAACAAATAATATGTTGTAATGAGATATTGCCAATCCAATGACATTCTACGTGAATGTTTAGAATAGGTGCATGAAAATTCTAAATAGGCAACAATTTATTCTCATTATACAGATTATACACATTGAGGTAGTCTTTGGATTATGACAGCAATTGGGACCAGAAACTCTGCCATTAAGTGACATATCATAAAGCAGAAGTTTCAAACTGGCAACCCACAGCTGAATGAGTCATGTGCAGGCCATGCCAATCCCAGCTCTGCAAAGGAAATAAATGTTGTGAAATATCACGTGATGGCAACTTGACACAATGAGTTTGACACCTGTATCATAAAGTATAACATTATATCACTATATCACTTAGTCATAGCTATTCCAGCAGTCCTAGTCGCCAAGGACCATATGGGATTCTAAGTGAAAACCTCACATAATTGTGACTTCCAATTTCCGACAGCTTCTTCAGTGACTTGGCTCAGAAAAAAAATTCAGAAATCACATCATGTGATCACAGCTTGCTATTATGTCATAATTGTGAGACAAGTTCTAAGTGTCTGAATCATGGATATGTTACCATAAAGATGCCACAACAACTTGATCTCCAAGGAGCCATTCAAAAACTTCAACTGATGCAAAATGAAGTTATGTGGACATTCTAAATACTCTAGACATGTAATACCATTATTATATGTGCTGCACTAGTTGCCAGTTGTTTCTAGGTACAATTCAAGAGGCTGGTTTGGGCCTGGGTTATCTGAAGGACTGTCATTTTCCAAGAACCTACCAGCACAATTCGATTCAGCAGATTGGGCAATGCTGCAGACCTCATCAGACAATGAATTTTGATTGGCAGGAAATCTGCTACAGCCTCTGTCTTGTGGAATACTCTCCCAATGGAAATTAGAATGGACTTGGTCATGTGCCCAAATCTACAGCTCTGAATATGTTAATGACACTGTCTCTTGGTTTTACTATGATTAATTATCCTGGCTGTTATATATATTTTCTGGATGTTTTAATTGCTTTATTTTTGATTGTTCTATAATTTTAGAATTGTAAGCATACTAGAGTCACTTGGTTGAATTGGATGGCTACAGGTAAGTAAGTAAGTAAGTAAGTAAGTAAGTAAGTAAGTAAGTAAGTAAGCAAGGAAGGAAGGAAGGAAGGAAGGAAGGAAGGAAGGAAGGAAGGAAGGAAGGAAGGGAGTTCATCTTATTTACTGTGCTTGTGGTGGAATGTATTCTAGATTCCCAAGAGGGATGACTTCCTGGGTGGGACTTACTGATGGAAGCAGCTAAACATAGCTGCTCTCGAGTTACCAGTCGCGTTATCTGTTTAGATGATCATCTATCAGACATCTGCCAGACACCTTACTCTTCGGGCAAGAAGGGAAGGAGAGAAGTTTTGTCGAGCAAATGCCTTTCTGATCTTTGCAGCTTCTGTGTCTGCGAAGAGAAGGGGGGCCAGCTGAAGGCAGAACTGTTCCGTGCTGGAAATCTCAAGCTGCTTTGCAGCACAAAGTAAGCGTTCCTCCCACTCAGAACAAAGATTGAATTACTTGATTTCAAAACGAGCGAACTCGTATGTGAGAGCATTAATTGTTTATTTAAATCCTAGCTTCTTTTTTACAAGATCCTCTTCCGTTATTCTATCTATTTAAAGAGGCACTTAAAATGGCGACGAGCCAGTTGAATTGCTGAGTAACAATGTTTATCTAGTTTTACGGAGTTTCAAAACTTCAAAGGAAGGTAGTGACTTATTATTTTGCCTCATAGCCGGCCAACAGATCTTTACTAATTAGTTTCACTTTTAAAAGACTCTTTGCTAATATAGAGACATTCCAAACGGTGATGAATATGCTGAACTGTTTTGTTACAAGGCTTATTTTTTGAAACCTTCTACAAAGTCGTACGAAGTTTTTTTAAAAAAAAAAAAACTTCAAAATAAAGGGGTGATTTAGTACCTCTTTCCACAACTGTATAACGGGCCAGTAGAGTCTTCCTAATTGCTTGAAGATAAAACTTGGAATGGCCTCAAAACCAAATCCTAATTTGAAACCCCCTCCTTCAGCACCCAGAAGCACATCGCCAATACTTGGTACAAAGTCGCAGCCACCGCCCTCTATGCCCCCTACTGGAGAGTTACTAACGACAGAACTCTTCCTGAGAGAACTGAGTGAAGCTCATAACATGCTGACAATTAAAGTGGAAAACAAACTGAAAGATTTTAAAGAGGAGATAAAAGGGGAGATAAAAGAGGAGATAAAAGAACTTAAGGAGGACGTGTATGATAAAATGGATGCCAGGGTTGCTAAAATTAAAGATGATATGCTGGGGCTTGTAACTGTACTGACAGAACATGTTTCAGGAGTTGAAGATAGTTTAGAGGATCTTAATCAAGCTAATACTAATTTGACATCGAAAACAGAGGTGGTGCAACAAAAAGTCGAAAATGCTGAAAAAGAAATTATGATACAGTACAGACAAATGGAACTCGCATTAAGAGTAAGGGGGTTGCGTGAAGAAAAACAGGAAAATCTGAAACAGATTCTTTCAGAAGCTTTTGATAATCTGGTGGGAAGACAGGGGCTTGACTGGCAAATCGATAAAGTTTATCATGTTAACTCTTGGGTGGCAAAGCAGAAGCAGCTTCCTCGAGACATTGTTATATATTTCACTACAAGAGAGCTCAGAAACACGATATTACAAGAGTCTTATAAAACTAAGCTCCAGATTGGGGGTCAAGATCTGACTGTTTTGAAAGAGATACCACCTCAAATGCTAAGAGCCAGGAGAGATTATGCCTTTTTAGTTGAAGAACTTAGAAATCGTCAGATACAGTACAGATGGGACGCGCCATTTGGCATCATACTTACACTGGACAGGCGAAGATATCGTCTCAACTCCGTATGGAAAGCCCGAGATTTCTACCATAATATTTTGAAGGTTGGACATCCTGCACGTTCTGGACCCAGAGAAAGATCACAAGAAAGACAAGACAGACAGCAAATCACACAACTACCAGATAAGATGGATCATCTCTCTCTTCCAGAAGCGCAAGGTGTTATGGAACAGAGACCTAGCCGTATGATTACTAGACAAATGGAGCAACAAGTTAAAATGCAACAACCGCAACAATTACTGGCTATCGATCGAGGAGCCACAGCAACAACCTCAAAAGCAATGGGAGGAGCTAGGCCAAAGGTTAAACAGGCCATGCAGGAGGCTCTAAAAAAGCTTCAGCTAACCAAAGATGACAACTAAGATTTTAACATGGAATGTCAACGGATTGAATTCTCCACAGAAGAGGAAGAAAATATTTCACTATCTTAAACAGTTCAAGAATGATATAATTTGTTTACAAGAAACTCATATTAAATCAACTGATCAAAAATATCTGAGTAACCCAAGATTCAATCAACATTTTGTAGCTTCTGCTATGGAAAAGAAAAATGGTATAGTTGTATACTTAAGAAAAGGTGTGAAAGCTGAATTAATTGAAGCAGATCCCTATGGAAGGTACATTGCATTAGATCTAATCCTAGAAGGGAAAAAGACATTGTTTTTGGGAATTTATGCTCCTAATCAACAGCAAGACGGTTTCTATAGAAATCTTCACGCTAAATTAGTACAGTGGGATTATAGGTCTTGTATATTAGTGGGTGACTGGAATGGTGTTATAGATACCAAGAGAGATAAGAAGATTTCTCGCCCAAACACTAAGATACGAGCAAAACTACCTAAATCCTTTTTTGACATGATGGATGACTTTGAATTGAGAGATATCTGGCGAGAAAGAAATGCAGAGGAATATGATTTTACCTTTTTTTCTGATAGGCATCAATCCTTCTCTAGGATTGATTTCATATTAACCACTAATGATTTGCTTTCTAGGGTGAAGACAAAGACTGCGGCTAGGGTCCTTTCGGATCATAACCCAGTTTGGATGGAATTGGGAGGGGTGGTACAGGCAAGAAGGTCTTGGAGATTGAATGAAAACTTATTTAGATATGAAAAGTACATCAATGATTGTAAAAAATTGCTAACTGAATACTTTGTTTTTAACATGAATAAAGATACACCTATGGAATTTGTATGGGATGCAAGCAAAGCGTATATGAGAGGAGTATTGATAAATATAAATAAATCACATAGACATAAACAAGGGGTAAAACGAACAGAGTTGGAGGAGGAAATTAAGAGGAAAGAGCTGGAGTTAACAATGAATCCAGGCGATACAAAGGTCAAGGAAGCAATCACCATATTAAAATCCCAATTTGATATGTTGATCTCTGACCAGGTAGCCACCAGGTTGTTATACGCAAAACACAATACTTTCTGTAATGCAAATAAACCTGGCAGGTGGTTAGCTTATCAGATTAGGAAAAAAAAAGAAAATTCAACATATATCTAAATTGACCTATAAAGGGAAGGAGGTATTTCAACAGGATGAGATTCAAAAGGCATTTCGGGAATTTTTTACAGAGTTGTATAAGGGGGTAAAATTAATGGTTTAGATATAGACAAATACTTAGATAAAGAAAAAATACCCTTAGTTAAAGAAGAACACAAGCAAAAATTGAATCAACCAATAACCTCAGGAGAAATTTTACAGGTAATTAAACAGTTAAAGCCAGGGAAGGCACCAGGCACAGATGGCTAGACAGCGGCTTACTATAAAAACTTACAGTTGGAAATGGTAGAACCTCTTAAGGAATTATTTAATAAGATTCAAACGGAAGGTAAGGTACCTCCTTCATGGAAGACAGCCTTTATATCTTTGATATCCAAAAAGATCAAGATACTACTCAACCAAAAAACTACAGACCTATTTCATTACTTAATGTAGACTACAAAATGTTTACTAAAATACTAGCAAATAGGTTAATGCTGGTTATCCAACAATTGATACACGCTGATCAAACAGTTTTTATACGGGAGACAGATGAAAAGTAATGTTAGATTAATTATTAATGCATCAGAACACTTGGGAAAGAACAATCAAATCCCTGCTGCGTTCATATTTCTGGATGCTGAGAAAGCCTTTGATCGAGTTAATTGGCAATTTTTGCTGAAGATATTGCAATCAAAGCAATATATCAACAGCAAACAGCTCAAATTATAGTCAATGGAAGTTTAACAGAATCCTTTCAAATTGGAAAGGGTACAAGACAGGGCTGTCCTTTGTCCCCACTATTGTTTATTATAACTTTGGAAGTATTATTGAATAAAATACGGGGCTTGGAGGGCCTAAAGGGAATTAAGGTTAGGCAGCAAGAATACAGAGTGCGGGCTTTTGCGGATGATTTGGTCATAATATTGGAACAACCGCAGGAATCCAGTATGGTTTTAATGAATACGATTAATCAATATGGTCAAGCGTCTGGTTTTAAAATAAACTTAGGGAAAATGAAAATATTAGCCATAAATATGAATACTAAACAAAAGGAGGAATTAGGAGGAATGTTAGGATGTGAGGTAGTCAAAAAGGTTAAATATCTTGGAGTTAATATTTCAATCTCAAATGGGAAATTATACAAGTATAATTATGAACCACTCTGGCATAGTATACAGATAGAGATGAAAAAATGGGAGAAGTTACACTTATCTTTGCTGGGAAGAATCGCGGCAGTGAAAATGAATATCTTACCAAATTTTTTATTTCTTTTCCAAATGTTACCTATACTTAAAAAAGATGTGAATCTTTTTTACAAAAGGGTATCAATAAATTTGTATGGGCAGGAAAGAAGCCGAGAGTAAAGCTGAAAATAATGCAAGATATACGCGAGAGGGGAGGCTTGAAACTACCCAATTTAAAACTATATTTTGATGCAGTGGTGTTGTCCGTAATTAGTGATTGGATCAATTTAACTAATGATAGGATACTGAACCTTGAGGGATATGATCTGGTATATGGTTGGCATGCTTACTTGTTATTTAACAAAAAACTGGACAAAAACTTTAAAAGTCATATCTTAAGAAATGCTTTACTGTGGGTTTGGAAAAAATATCAACATAAATTAAATGATAAGATACCTATGTGGGCAATTCCTAGACATGCAATTGAAAATATAAATATAGCACAAAAACAGGAATTACTTATAGACAGCTTCTTATTTTGGAAGGAGGGGCACTACAATTAAAATCCTTAGAGGTATTAAAAGAGGAGAAGGCAGTTCAAACATGGTTCCAGTATGGGCAATTACAGGCCAGGTGGAAAAATAGATCAAAAAATTTGTTTTGTCCAAATTGAGGACAACTTATTTAAACAAATAAGAGATCAAAGTTTAATGCATATAAAGAGGATATATAATGTATTAATACAGATAGATTCAGAAACAGAGTTAGTTAAAGACTGTATGGTAAAGTGGGCTCAAAATATTGAAGAACCAATAATTTTGGATACATGGGGAAAAATTTGGGTAAGAAATATGAAATTTACACAAACTCAAAACCTGAGAGAAAATTTTTACAAGATGTTCTATAGATGGCATTTAGATCCTAAAAAGCTGGCTTCTATGTATCCGAATTTACAACCCAAATGTTGGAGATGTGGTTCTCGCGATGCTACCTATTTCCATATATGGTGGACTTGCCAAAAGGTTAAGGCATTTTGGATAAAAATATGGTGGATTCTGCAAAATATCTTTAAAAGAAGGATAAAGTTTACTCCTCAGTTATTTTTGCTAGGTATAAATACTGACTTTACAGCGGTAGAGACTAATTTGATCCTGCACTTAATAACGGCAGCAAGACTGTTGGTGGCGCAGTACTGGAAGAAGGAAGACCTGCCTACAACTCAAGAATGGACATTGAAAGTTACAAATTTAGCCGAGATGGCGAAAATATCAGCATATCTTAAAGATCACTCAAATGAGAGATATAAACGAGACTGGAAAAAATGGATTGACTATATACAAAATAAATACGGGACCAAGAAATTCCAGTTAGCTTATGCTTAAGATCAGGAATGATTTAAATTGTTTAAAGTTAGCTTAGCAAGAAGAAGCTAAGATCAATGTAGAGATGTTATTAATTTTTTTTATTTCTTTTTTCTCAATAGATTTTAGACTTTGTTTGTTAAAAATCTATACTGTGTACGGGTTCTGGGAAGTCGGGGGGGGAAGGAGGTAGGGGGGAGGGAGGGGGGAGGGAGGGATATATATTAGGCTAGACACGATGTGTTAGATCTCAATGCAATGTGACTTCACATGTATACCGTTTTTCTTTAATTTTTCTTTAAAAATAGGATAAGCCAAGTACATTAATATATAGTGGAAATACACCAAGGGGAGTAGGAGTAGGAAAGAAGGTGGGTAGAGAGGGATGGGAGAGAGGGTGGGGGGGAAGGTGAAAAGGAAGGGGGGGAGCAGATCTGGAGAGAGGAGTGGTAGAGGGGGAGGGGAAGTAAGGTAGAGGGGGATGATGGAGGGAAGATAGAAAGTAGGAGGGTGGTGGAAGAAAGAGGTGTATGGAGAATGGAAGAGGTATATTGGGCTTTTATTTTCTGGGGCATTGTTGACAAGAGGAATTGATGCAATTATTGTTTAATACTATATGGTATATACATGTGAGTGTATGAAAATGAAAATAAAATATACTAAAGCACATAAAAAAATAGATTCCCAAGAGGGAGGAACTGCATCCCAGAGAGCAAAGAGGTAGAGGAGCTTGGAACATTTGGTCTGCAAGGAGAGGATTAAAACTGTTTCTTCATAGCAATTACCAGAGAATCTCTGAACTTCTGCAAATACTTACTTTAGTCTGGTAAGAGTCTGTGTATAGATAAGGTACAATAAAGAAAACTACTCAGATGTAACTCCACATGTCATTCTTAAGGCCTGACTGTGTCAAACCCAAGCCCAAATCTGACATGAGATCTAATCAAGTGCAGTTCTTTATTTGCTTACACCTAATAGAATCTGATAAGACAAAAGTTTCTAACCTAATAGATATATCCTGGGAGATTCAAGAGTATGGCTACTCTGAATTTTTTCTTACCTTCCCCAAACAATTGCTTGTTTTAGGCCTCTCACTGAAATGTGCCACAGGAAATCACAATGTAATTGCCTCCATCCCCTCTACTCCTTTTCCAGTTACACATTCCATCACATTCTGAATGGTTGTGAATACCTGTATGGCCTTTTCCCCCCTTTTCAGAAATGTAAAGCTATACACATGTATTTATAAATTTATTTTAAATGAAACCTTCATACTTATGGCCCACTGACAGGAGTTACCAACATATAAGTATAAAGGAATTTAGAGCTGACCTTGGGCAAGATATAGGAAAGCAACTAAGGAGTGAAGGAAGGAGCTTTATTTACTTACTTACATTTGCCTTGATTATTTTTACAAATATTTTTTCATCACAATGTGAGGTGGGTTGATCTGTTGCTAAGAAGGGAACTGGAAACATAACACAGTTCAGAAATAGAAAAAAAGGGAGAAACTCAAAAATATTTCCACCTTAATTTTGCTCTGCATAAAATGGGACAGAAAAAAACTTGAATAGGCTTCTAGTTTCTATTAAAATACTCTACAATAAAATAACAGTGGTATTTGTTTCTTTTTTGATCTGCCCTACCTTGAAGGCCTGACATGAGTCTTGAAAGCCTGTTCTAATTTTTCTGTCCCAACAAATTCAAAGTGGGGTTATTTTGAGTTTCTTTCTTACACTACCAATACACTCTTCTCCAAAACTCTCCTCAGTAATTCGCTTTTTCCTGCTCGGTTAGCAGCTCTCATACTTTTTCTATCAGAATGTAGGTGAATTGTAAAAAAAAATTTCAGGAAGACATAACATCCCATACTATCCTCAAACCCGCCCTAAATTCAGATATATACTGTCTTTTATGCAATAGGTGTAATTGAAATATTCCACGCTAGGAACTATTTTTGCGAGTGTATGCTAGTATACGCCCCTTGCATCCCTACAACTATTAGGAGCAACCAACCCCAGGGCCCACTGGGCATATTACCAGTTCTCGATCATCTCTTTAATGGCATTAGCGGGTCGCTGGATGACCTCTCCGGCTGCGATGCGGTTCACTACTTTCTCATCTAGCCGACGGATGACACCAGCTACAAGAGCCATGACAGGACTGAACACCGAGGTTGAACCGCGAGTATTGAATTGAGGGAAAGGAGAAATTACACGCTCAAACGCTCCAGTAGCTTGAAACTACGGAGAGGGGCGGGCACAGTACAAATAAGAAGGATCCAGGGAGAAAAACGCACGGTGCTCCTCGAATAAGGAAAGCGGGACTTAATTTAAAAGCCCGGGGAAAAATAAACCACCACCACCATCATCTTCCAAGGGGCGCCAAAAAATCGACGGAGCACTATTGTTATAATCTCGCGCTAAAACTCCGGGATCGAACTCATTGTTGATTGGTTGCGAGGATGCCAATCAAACTTCCTGGTTCCTTTTTTTTAAAGGAACGGTCTTCCGTCGAAAGAAAGACAAAGGCATAGAGAACGTTTCCTGTGGCTTTAAAAAAATAATTAAGGTGGGCTTTACTAAGTAAGAGCTGTGTAAAACTGCTCGGTTTATTTGCACACTAGTCTCCTGTAGGGTAGGATTTTTTTTAAAAAAAAAGTATTGTACATGAATTGGGGGAAATTTCTTGTAAGAGAAAAAAAGACTCTTACTGATTAGTGGCTCTTTATTGCAAAATATCAGACAAGTTTGCTTCATCTATTTAACCCAAGCACGCGTTATTAATTTAAAAAAGACTTGGATAAACCCTGTTCGCGTCGCCTTCTACCGAAACCAAACAATTACAATGAGATAAATGGCGACATTTCCAATTTACCAGGAATCAGTTTGCCTTCATTCAAAAAAAAAAGTCTGAGTCCCATTGCAAATTCGAATGTGCATAGTAGTGTTGCAGAAAATGACAGGCTTTAGACTTCTCGGGATACAGGAAATGTTTATTTGGCAGCCAGGTTCAGAAAGCTAGCCCATGGCTAGCATTGCAAGTTCTGAACCACCTTCATTATCGAAGCACACGGAGGCAGCGTAACACGGAAATATTTAACTCATTTCCTATTGGTTACCTTGAGGGGAAAGCCTTATAAGGAGATAGGGTCTTGCTTCTCCTTTTGTTACAGATATAATATTGAGTATGTGTCTCTAAGCGAACTTTAGCTGACCCTTGTGGTCTTGTGAGACTATTGAACTCTGCAGTTAGGCACTTGCTTCCTATTCTTTTGCAAGCTGGCACTATGTCTATGTGGCTTTTTAATATAGAAGTAAAGGGTCCCCAAGAGGTTGTCCAGCCTGACCCAGTAGGTTTCACACTTAATGTCCAAATCTCACTTTACATCTTACTTTATCACCCCCCCCCCCTTTAGACTCTATTAATACCCACAATTGAGTCTAGCTTGTTAGATCAACAATATAAGCATGCAGGATACAGAATAGTAAAAAGCAAGCATACAAGCAATACACATCTTAGAGCTTATCTTCCGGAATCACTTTCTCTATTTCTAAGAGTGCAATTTGAATATAGGAGCTAGTATCTGAAGCTTCATCTTCCTTGAGGGTATGTGGGATTAGGCTTTCCATTAACATTAACTCCTTTTCAGCCCGTTTTTTTTTTATAGATCTAATAACAAGCTGTTTAAGCAAGGGTATTATGCAAGAGAGGAAGGCTAAACTTGCAATTCCACATAATAAAAGCAATAGCATTTGTTTAATCCAGCCTGTTCCCGGTAGCCAAGAGAACCATTCATCTGTCCCTTGCATTCTTTAACCAATTGAGGAAGCTGGGTTTCGTAGTTCTTTAACTACCCCCACCACCACCCCCGCTCCTGATTTATTCATATAGAAACGGCAATCTTCTTCTAGGAACATACATAGCCCACCTTTTTCAGCAGTTAAAAGATCTATGACACGCCAGTTCACAATTTGGTTCAGGCTTTCCTGGAATTCTTCCGACAGCTGCCTGAACTGTGTAATGGAGTGGGTCATTCCACCTACCCTGTTCTAACTGCAGTCCCTATTCTCATGATCGCTAATAGCGGAATTAGGAGCAGCAATCTATTCTGGACATGTCCTATGAGGGGTACAGGGAGGGTCTGTTCCCCACTTGCCACCCATTTTAGGGAGGAAGTGTATTAGAGTGCATGTGCCAGTCCAATTGGTGGGTAAACATAGATATGCATTTCTCCCACATAGAAATAATACTCCATTTTCTCCTACACATACGCCGATATTCACAGAGAAGGCATGGGTTCGGAGGTTCCTTTCATTAGTCCAGATTTGTAAGGTTCCTGCTAGGAACATACCAGTCAAGGGCTGTAATGTAACTTCTTAATTAGGATCCATAAACTTATTCCTGAGGTTTGGTCCTTCAAAGAGATATTGCAAAAGTAAACATAAACTCCCATAGTGGATTGTATTGAAATCCAAAACTGGAAGGGGGGGTAGAATGGCCTTAGTTAGGTTCCAGTGGTCAGATTCCCCTCCCATTGGTTAAAAACAAGTGGAGGTGGGAGCAAGAAAGTGACTTTTGTTGGAAGATATTGTGAGCAGAGAGAGAGATGCTGCGAGTCAAATTTACATCTACAAGGGTTTTCCTGGGGGCAAAGTACATTTCAGATGAGCATTGTTCTTCTGATAGTGACCACACAGGAATGCCAGGCTCCTGATATTGTTTGATGCACAAGGAGGGTGACCTATAATTTCTACACCGACTGCTATGGGCCCAACAATGGGGAGATGCCTCATCCCCAGTCTTTTAAGTGTGTCATACAGATCGCCATGTAGCTGGGCTTCTGCCATTTTAGTTCCCCATCTACCTCCCTTGTCAAAGACAATCGTAGCTCTGGTCTTTCCCCCAAAATCTGGCTCAACTAGAACAGCATTGTAAGATGAAGAGGTTGCAGACAAGCACAACCACCATTTTTGGCCTAGGTCAAACATCCTGTAACTTGATTTCACCCTGTTGTCAGCCTCTGCTTTGCTGCTGCTTCGGCTGCCATTGAAACGGGGAGGGGGGGGGCATGGTATTTGGGAGGGGAATCATTATGTGCTGGAGGAATATTCTAGACGCTGTCCTGACCATCTCATTGCGCATGTGGTGGAAGGGAGTTTCCCGCCAAGGTTAACTGTCCAGCATTCCACCCTGATGATGTTTTTTGAAGATATCTCCCACCTGACAGTTGGGTGAATTATAATTGAACTATGGACTGGGGTGCCAAGGGGGGGGGGGATTGACCTATACATGATATTCTTTGCTTTCGCGCCTAATTAACCAGATTCAGCTTAGCTTTGCTACTATTCGTTTGTAATTAGTAAAAGTACACTTAATTTCTAACAAATGGAGTTGAGTGGTTACTTTTCTGATTATTAAATGAAGCAGCACTTGACAATAAGCTGAATCTCACCTCGCACCCAACCCGGAGCGAACAACTTCCGAGGGGGGTGCCCTCATAGAAGGAAAAGAAAAATGTCCTTACATGAAAGCGACCAGGAAGAAGACATGGGTGCAACGGCAACACCATCTTTAACAGAAATGCTAGCTGACCTGAGAGTGGAGGAACCTGCTGTTTGACCCAGGTGGACTTGGGGTGTGGGACAGAAAGAGGAACCTGAGGAATTACTAACTGGAGTCACGAAAAGGAGACCAAAAAAACCAGCAGCTGACTGGAGTGGCTCTAGGGAGGAAGACTACAAAATGTCCCAAGCCATGAGACTCCTCAAAGAGGCATGGAGTGAACGCCGGATTCAAGAAAGTGCTGTGGAAAGGGAACCAGCAGAGGAACTGGAAAAAAGGTACCCGTTGCATAGCTTAAGGGAGACTGGAGGGGCCGAAGGGGGATGTGCGTAAGAAAACCCATCA
This sequence comes from Thamnophis sirtalis, assembly GCF_051295495.1. NCBI lineage: Eukaryota > Metazoa > Chordata > Lepidosauria > Squamata > Natricidae > Thamnophis > Thamnophis sirtalis. The sequence continues at coordinate 62,369,522 of NW_028261384.1, read as the reverse complement.
CTGACCTCTCCCCCTGCGGCTAGAGACATTCTGAGAGCAGGGGGGGGCAGGCGACGCCGGATGGCTAAAGTCCCACCCTTAAGCGTAAAGTATGATGGAGAGCCCAGCGGTTTGGGGTTGTTTATTATTCAGGTCTGGAATTATATGCAAATATATGGGCCTGATTTGGACTCTGATGAATCTAAAGTGAGAATAGTGTTAATGGCCCTAGAGAAGAAAGCAGCAGACTGGATGGTCGGATTACATAATAGTAACTCCCCTCTCCTGAGGAATTTTGATGACTTTATGGCAGCAATGAGGAGAAGGTTTGACGAACCCCTCACCGAGCGTCAAGCTAGGCTAAAATTTACGACCCTCAAACAGGGAAAAAAGACTGTGCCTGAATATGTGCAGGAATTCCAGGAGTTGTCGGCCTATATGAGGGGATGATCTGAAGAAGCCTTGTTGGATCGATTGGCAGATGGCTTAGATAAAGATCTTTACCAGCAGTGCATAAACAGACGCATTCCCCGCCGCTTGGAACCTTGGTATGAGAATGCTGCAGATATCGAGCTTGATTTAACCAGGCTTTGTTGCATGGAAGAGAGAGAAGTTGAGACATCACCTCCACCACCACCCCAAAATACCCCTCCCAAAGAGTGAAAGGGGGGGTAGGGGAGGTTTTGCAGGCAAGCCCAAGCCCTCCACTTGTTTCTGCTGTGGGAAGGAGGGGCATCATGCTGTGAATTGCCGAGTCAAGCTGACACACTCCGCTCCACCCCCCTGGAGGGAGAGGAAACCTGAGAAGCCTCCAGGCAAGAGAAAGGACACCGCCTTGGCTGGGGAAGAAACTTCTTGCCACTTTGAGTCAGAGGAGGAGGGAAACGGAAGTCCCAGCTCATCTGACAATAGTGACTATGAAGATGCTGATCGCTGGGTAAGTTCCTGCTCTGGCCCCATGCTTATTCCCATTGAGCTTAGAGTGCCCTCTTCTGGCCCAAAAGAAAAACTTATGGCTCTTTTAGATTCTGGTTGCTCCCGCTGCATGATAAGCCCTGAAATGGTTGAGAAACTGGGCTTGAAACTAAAAGCTTTAAAAATCCCTATTGCTTTTTGCCAAATAGATGGCTCTATTGCGGGGAACGGTCCTGCTCATTTTTCTACTGAGCCCATCGAAATGTGGATGGGTACCCACCAAGAAATAATAACTTTTATTGTGGCACCTGGAATGGACCGGCCCCTTATTTTAGGACTCCCCTGGCTCCGTAGATGGAACCCACACATTAACTGGAGAGAGGGATGGTTACCAATTCGAACAAACACACCCCCTGAGGAAAAGATTGGAGCTCCAGACTCTGATACTACGGCCCCCACACTGGCGGCCAGGGGGCAGGAGAAAATTATGGGGGATGAAAGAACTCCAAAGGAATATTGGGACCTCAAGGATGTTTTTAGTTAAAAATCTTCTGATAAATTACCCCCCCCCCCACAGGCCCACAGATTGCACCATTGATATTTTACCTGGAGTAAAGCTTCCAAAGCCCCAAATATATTCAATGACCCCTAGAGAGATGGAAGAAATGAGAAAATTCATTGATAAAAACTTAGAAAGGGGTTTCATTGAACCAGCAAGGCCCAAGGTAGCTGTGCCAGTATTGTTCAGAGAAAAGAAAGATGGCTCCTTCAGATTATGTGTTAATTTTAAAAACTTAAACTGCATCTCTGCTCAGAACCTCTATCCTTTACCATTGATGAAGGACATGCTGGCCCAACTGGGGAGGGGCAGGATTTTCACTAAATTGGACCTAAGGGAAGCATACTATAGGGTCAGAATTAAAGAGGGGGACGAATGGAAAACTACTTTCAACTGCCCCCTTGGTTGCTCTCAATTTCGAGTAATGCCATTTGGCCTCTAGGGGGTGCCAGCAGTCTTCATGCAACTGATTAATGAGGTTTTACATGACCATCTTTACAAAGGCCTAATGGTCTATTTAGACAATATCCTTATATACATGGAAACACGTGAAGAACACGTGAAGCTTGTTCGCACTGTTCTGAAGAAACTCTGAGCGGCAGAACTGTATGCCAAATTGTCCAAGTGCGAATTTCATTAGGAAAAAGTTGATTACCTGGGCTATCGAATCTCCCACAAGGGGATAGAAATGGACCCCGCTAAGGTCAAGGCTGTCACCGAATGGGAGGCCCCATGTACACTTAAGCAATTACAGAGATTTTTAGGATTTGCTAACTTCTATCGTCAGTTTATTCCCTCCTTCGCTAAAATAGCTCTACCTATAACTAACCTCTTTAAATCAAAAGGAGTGGCTAAGCCTAAACCTAGCAAACCGTTGGACTGGACTATGGACTGTCAAGCTGCTTTCGAGAAGTTGAAACGCCTCTCTGCAAAGGAACCAGTCCTAAAGCACCCAGACATGGACGCGCCTTTTGTGGTCCAGGCTGACGCCAGTGATGTGGCAGTGAGAGCTGTACTACTTCAAGCAAATAGCCAAGGTAAATTGCAACCCTGCGCTTACACCTCTCGCAAACTGACCGACACAGAAAGACGTTGGGCTATTTGGGAGAAGGAGGCTTTTGCTGTTCGTTGGGCTTTATCTACCTGACGCCATTTTCTGGAAGGCGCCAAGCACCCTTTCGAGGTGTTGACTGACCATAAAAATCTGGAGGCATTGAGAACCCCCAGAAAACTTTCTCCAAAACAGATGCGCTGGGCTCAGCATTTCAAAAGATTCAATTTTACTTTGAAATACATTCCGGGAGGGAAAATTTTTATGGCTGATGCTTTGTCCAGACTCCCTCAGTACAACTGTTCAAAGCTCAGTGTTGTCCAGCCTGTCATTCCCACAAGAAGCCTGGCTGCTTCTGTTGTCACTAGAAATCAAACAACTTCTAAATTGCAGGTCATTGACGACTTTCTCTCTAACCTAAAAAAGGCCCTTACGGAAGATGACTGGTTCCAGCAACACATGAATGAATGCACTATAAAAGATGGATTGGCTTGGATTAGAGCAAAATTATACATTCCTGTGTCCATTAGGACCATTGTACTCCAACGAGCTCATGACTCCCGGATGGCTGGACACTTTGGGTTCGTCAAGACCCTGCACTTCGTTAAGAGGCAATTTTGGTGGCCCTCACTGAAAAAAGGCATTGAGGTTTATGTGGCTAGTTGTCCCATTTGTGCTGCAGCTAAACGCCCTCCGGGTAAGCCCCGGGGGTTGCTCCAGGTGGTGGCTCACCCAGAGGCCGTGTGGAAGAAGATCTCCATGGATTTCATTGTTGATCTTCCAGAAAGTCAAGGAAACACAGTAATCTGGGTTGTTACTGACTTATTCTCCAAGCAAGTTCATTTCATTCCTTGCTCCAAGATCCCTTCCGCTAAATCTCTCGCTAAGATGTTCATCTCACATATATATCACTTACATGGGGTACCCGACCGCATCATTTCGGACAGGGGTGTTCAGTTCATCTCCCTATTCTGGAAGGAATTCCTGAAATGGATTGGCTCCGCCCAGGGATTAAGCTCCTCCCACCACCCTCAAACTAATGGGGCCTGCGAAAGGACTAATTCTGTGCTGGAGCAATATTTACGTTGTTTCATCAACTACCAACAAGATGATTGGGTGGAATTGTTGCCTCATGCTGAGGTGGCTTACAACAATTCCATGCACAGCAGCACTGGCTTTACCCCTTTTTGTGTGGTGTACGGCCAGGATTTTGTGCCCATTCCAGAGATTCCTCGCGAGCAGCCGCAAGTCTCTTCGCTGTCCGAGTGGAGTGATCGCCTTCGAGACATATGGCCTTTGGCACTCCAGACTCTGGATGCTCCACACCGCGCTCATAAGAAACAGGCTGATAAGAAACGGACTAAACCCCATGACTATAAGGTTGGTGATCAAGTTTATTTGTCCACTAGATTTCTTCAAACGACTCAGAAGTCGAAGAAGTTGGGCCCCAAATATGTTGGCCCGTTTCCAATTATCAAGATCATCAACCCTGTCTCTGTCCGTCTCCAGTTACCTAAGCACCTCAACCGAGTTTACCCTGTTTTTCATGTTAATCTCCTGAAGCCTCAGATCACTTCTTCTTTGAGAGCACCTCTTCCTCCTCCACCTGCCCCGCTTTTGGTAGAGGGTGAGCAGCATTTTGAGATCCGTGAGATTTTGGACTCTCGTAAGCGTGTCCAGTATCTGGTGGCTTGGAAGCATTTTCCCCCATCTCACGCTGAATGGGTTGACAAGTCCTATGTTCGGGCTCCTCGTCTGCTCCGCAAGTTCTACTCTGCCTATCCTGACAAGCCCTGATTCTTGGATGGTCTGCTAATTTGTTTTTTGTTCTTTTTTTTCTCCCTTCCCCTTTCTCTCTTTTGTGTCTTGTTGTCTGTCTGTTTGTTTGTGTTCTTTTCGTTTCTCCAGTCTGACCGCCCTTTTCTGGAGGAGGGCTGGATGTCAGCCTCTGCTTTGCTGCTGCTTCGGCTGCCATTGAAACGGGGAGGGGGGCATGGTATTTGGGAGGGGAATCATTATGTGCTGGAGGAATATTCTAGATGCTGTCCTGACCATCTCATTGCGCATGTGGAAGAAGGGAGTTTTCCGCCAAGGTTAACTGTCTAGCATTCCACCCTGATGATATTTTTTGAAGATATCTCCCACCTGACAGTTGGGTGAATTATAATTGGACTATGGACTGGGGTGCCAAGGGGAGGGGATTGACCTATAGATGATATTCTTTGCTTTCGCGCCTAATTAACCACATTCAGCTTAGCTTTGCTACTATTTGTAATTAGTAAAAATACACTTAATTTCTAACAAATGGAGTTGAGTGGTTTCTTTCCTGATTATTAAATGAAGCAGCACCTGACACCTGTTCTCTGGGATTTTTGATATCCTCGGATCTTTCTTCAAGTGTAAGGGGGGTTGCTCAGGTATTTTCGCAATATTGGGAACTACTATTCAAGTCGTTATCACTTAGCAAGCTCTTTGCCAATAACAGCCAGAGCCACAAAAAGATCATAATTGTCCCTCATGCATAACTTCTTCTAATACAATTATTTTAGCCTACTGAATTGCCACATCAGGGAGAAGGCAGGGGCTATATGTAGTTTGAGGAAGGGCAATATCAGCTTTGGGCAATCTATAAAACCAAATCTTATTTGCTAAACATATCACCCACAGTCCAAAAACTCCTTCTATACTGCAAAGAACCCATTCCCACGGTTCCTCAAACATAAGTGTCATCAGAAGATTCACACTCCTCTTTGTCACAGTCAATGGTTTTAGCCTCAGCAACTGTCTTCCTCTGGAGGGGGTAATTCCTGAGGGATGAATATGCAATACAACATATAAGTACATTCACTAAAGTGAGAGATAGAGCAGTTATGACTATGAATACTTGGCTTGCCATTTCCTGAGAGGTGCTCAAACTTTCTAACACATCTTATATCTAATAAATGGAACGTTGTCTTCCTCCTCCAAATCTTTAGCCGTACGTCGAGAAGTCAGCTTCCAGGGTGTGACTTCAGTAGGTCCTCTTCTGCCCCATATATTCTGCCCATTACCGGTAGGGCAGTTTTTAGGGGGCGTTTCTTTAAGCATATCACTAGAGGACGGGCTTCATCCTGGTCTGCCTCTCAATACTCATCAGCAGCTGGCTTAACTCGAGTCCAGTGAATCCAAAACATGGATTCCAACACTTTTACTGCAAGTGGAGAACACATGACCACAGTATACGGGCCCTTCCATCTAGGTTTCAAATTCTTCTCCTTTCCAGTGTTTTACCTATACTTTTCTCCCACCTGAATATTATGACTAGGGGTGGTCAGAAATGGTGGACTGAGGGACACACAGTATTGCTGGATTTCTTGTATTTGCTTATTCAGTTCTCTCACCATTTGGTTCACCCATGAGGCCCCTATTTGATCTAGGTGCCCTATATGATTTTTCAAGTTAGCACTTATAACTGGGGGTCTCCCAAACATCATTTCAAAACGAGATAACCCAATTCCCTTTTGTGTAGTCCATCACACAAACCAAAGTGCCAGTGGCAATGCATTCACCCATTTATGACTAGCATTGCCTTATATAGCCCACACATGGGCATATCTGTGAAATCAATAACTAATGAATCCATGGGATAATATCCTTTGGGTTGACTTCCAGGAGGGAGTCTAGGTCCCTTGCCTTGGGTTTACTTGAGCACACATGCTATACCTTTCACTTGCATGGGCACAGTGCATGTAAGCAGTCAATGTAAGATGGAGTTCTTCTGCTTTGGAATATCGGGGGCTCAGTCCCCTTCGTATTTCCAATGCTGCATAAGCTGTCATGTCAGGGTGACTCTGATCATCTCGGGTTGCTGACAGTCTTGCTTCTCTGTCAGCTGCTTTTCCCTTTTCTGCTGGATCCGACTATCCAGCTTGGAGAGATTATGCAGATTTCCTCATATGGAATCTTTAACTCCCTTGAGCAAGCAAGTAGTTTCCTCTCTAATACATGGATTAAAGCCCATAATTCTGCTACTTGGGCATTAGTGCCTTTTGAGTCAGGAATGCCTGATATTTGTAAATTCTAGGGTTTGTTAACCATAAATGTCCCTTTATTTCTAAAATTCTTTGAATTGCATGGCTTCCTCCATTAAGAGTAGCAGCCAGCCTTTTGCATCAACTGTTCGTATAGATAAGCCACAAGTTGTTGCCAACTTCCCTTTTCTTATCAGAGCCTGAGATAATTATGACTTTAGGGCTTTGTACACTCGTTTCTGCTTTAAACCCCAAACAAAGGGTTCTTTTTCACTCCCCTTCATAGATGCGTAAGGAGGTTTGGCTGGAAGCACGAAATTTGAAATTCTCATCCTGCAATATCCTGCCACGCCCAAAAGTCCCCGTAACTTTTTTTTCTTAGTCCTTGGTTCTGCAATTTGGCACATAGCTTCTTTTTACTCATGTCCTATTGCCTTCTATCCTCAACTTATGGTGTACCTTAAGTATTTACTTGGGGCTTTTCCAGCTGAGCTTTTTGTCTTGGGGCACCGAGTCCCTTGTCCATTAACAAATGGAGCAATTGATTATTATTTTTTTTCAACAAATCTCCTTCGTCTGTCCGATTACTGAGATATTATCTACATATTGGAGTAGCACATCTCCATCTTCGCAAGGCTGGAAATTTTCTAGGTCTGAGGCCAAGGCTTAGCCAAAAAGGTAGGTGAATTTTTAAATCCTTGGGGAAACTTGGTCCAAGCAAACTGCCTCTTATGACCTGTTACTAGGTTTTCCCAAAAGCAAACAGTTTTTGGCTGTATTTGAGATGGTGAAGAAGGCATAGGCAGACAGGCATGGCTAGAGGCTTTACTTGTATAATTATTGGTGCATGATGAGATGCAGGCCTGGTGGATTAATTCTTGAACCACCATTACTCGCCATATCTCATTGGGGGGGGGGGGGTGCCTCAACATTAGGGCCATTTTATCTTCCTCAAAGGACAGAGTAGCTCCCATTTTGCATAGGATATCACGACCCAAAAGAGGAACTGGGCATTCACGCATGTCTTGGGACATTCTTGTAGCCAGTGGCCTTTTTTCTTTCACCAAATACATCGACCTCTGCTTTGGGCTTTGGAATTATTTGACAATGCAACTGTCAGCAATTCAGCTTTACGTTGCATCCTGTCCTCTTTCTTTCTTTCTTCACAAAGACCTTTCATGCAATTTCCATTTATTCAAGCCACACAGACCTTCATGGCTTCCTTTTCTTTGCTAACTGGAGGGCTCTTTCTCCGACTGGGCATGGGATTCTATCTATTGTCCCCTCCTTGACAATTTCTTCCGGCAAGTCCCCTAGCCTCCCACTCTTTTTGTCCTTCTCTGAAATTTGAGCCCAATTAACACACATTTTGTATGCTCATTCCACAAGTTCAGAGATGCCTTTCCTGCCCCCTTTTTTTACCCTAATGTCATCTGCAGAGTGACCAATGAAGATCATATTGACCATTCTCTTACTTTCTTCAAGCTCAGGATCTAATGTGGTACTTTGCCTAAAGGTTTGATAAATGCATTCTAGGATTTCCCCTGGATTTTCATCCTGTTTCTGTTGAATTTAATAGACCTTCTCTAAATTCTTAACTTTTGTTGAATCCTAACAAAGCTAAGGTCCAATAGTTTTGAAGCTGAGTGGACTAGGTTCCCAATCTGGTTCCTTCAGTAACCATGTCCAGTCTGGATTTTATTTTTTGCATGATCCTTCTGCAAAGGCTTATTCATGGTTCCCTTCACCAGCCTTCTTTTCTCTGGAGTTAATAAAATTTCTTTCTTTTTTTTAAAGTTTTTATTTTACACACATAAACACATCAACACGAAGAAACACATGACTTCAGACAACATAGGAACAAGAAGTTCCATCATATATCATACAGCAGTTCCGTATCGGTTTCTTTGCAGTTAGTCTTTTCCCTTTCTATAGTTAGCTATTTACAACCAAATATTGTTTATCTATAATGTGCTATATATACATACAATTCCAGGTAAACATTCACATGGTTATTCTTTTTCTTTGCCAATCTTATACTATTGTTATTCCATTTAAGAGATTATAGAGTACAGTTTGGATTGTATTGTTTACCATCCCAAGCATCTATTATGACACCACCTTATTTTCTCTTTTCTTTTCTCTCTCCTTTCCTTCTCTACTTTCTTCCTACCTCCTCTCCTTCCCCTTCTTTCTTCCCTTACCTCTCTCCTACTCTTACCCTCTCTCTTCCCCATCCTACTCTCTCTCCTTCTCTTTTTTCTCCCTTCCTTCCTCCTCTCCTTCTCTTACTCTCCCTTCCACCCACCTTTCCTTACCTCTTTCTTCTTCCCTTACCTCTCCTCCACTCTTCCCTTCCCTACTATCTCTTCTTCTCTTTTTTTCCCTTCCATCCTCCTATCCTTTCCCTTCCTTCTTCCCTCCTTTCACTACTTCCTTCCTCCTCTCCTCTCCTTCCTTCTTCCCTCCCTTTCTTCTTCTATTGTTATAGGTGTCTCTTTCAAATCTCAATTTATGTTTTCTTGGGGGTGGTATTTCCACAAACCCATATAATTTCATATTTCTTTTTTCACTCTCTCTTTTGTTCTATAGTCTATATGCCAGCATTCAATCCATTCAACTTTCTCGATATAATTGTTGTTTCTTGATCCATCTTTAACTGGGGTTGTTTTTTTTTGCTTCTGGTTTGTATCTGACTTTTCCCACTCGCGTGTTCCTTCTCTGCTCTCTCTCTTTCATGCCTCTGTTCTTCTCTCCTGTTTCTTTTGTTATGTTCTGATGTTTCTTCCACTTGACCTCCACTTTCCAGTTCCTCCTTGCTTCCTTTTTCTATTTCCCTCTTGCGGAATTCTTCATAGAATTTCTGTGCATCTTCTATATTTTCTATCTTATATCTTTTTCCTTGCCAAGATACTAGAACCCCTTCTGGTATCAACCATCTGTACATTATTCTGTTTTTATTTAACTGGTTTGTTAAGAATTGGTACTGCCTACATTGTTCCCGAATTCTTCGTGGAATCTGTTTGAGCGTGATCAACTCTTTTCCCTGTAGAGTAATTGTCTCTTCTCTGGGTTTTTTGTACACTTCATCTCTCGTTATTTTTTTAGCAAATCTTACATGCACTTCCCTCGGGAGTCCATGTCTTCTGGCATAATTAGTATGCACCCTATAAGCCTCATCAATGTCTCCTCTCACTTTAAGAGATTCAGTGAGAATTTTAATTACTTTTCCTTTCACATCCTCCTCCTCCTCTTCCGGTATGTTTTGGAATCTTAGGTAGAATGCAGCTCTTTCATTTTCCAGTCGAATTAATGATAGTTCTAAATCTTTATTAAGTTGTTTATATTCCAACTCCATTTTTTCCATCCTGATTGTTCTATTTTTTCTTCCATACCCTGGATTTTCTGTTCATTGATTGTTAAGGCCTCTGTATCTTTTCAATTTTGTCTTCTACCATCTTAATAGTTCCTTTCAATTCTCCCATTTCATTTTTCATTTCTTCATGATTCCTCCTTGTTTCCTCATGATTAGTAGTTGTCACTTCTTGGCTTTTCGCCAGTGTCTCTTGTATCATCTGGAGGATTGATTGTATACTCTGCATTGTTGGAGCTGGTCCCGCTGTTTCTGCCATCTTTTCACCTTTCTCCAACCCTAACGCACTCTCAATTGATCTTTGATTTGATTTAAGGAGGGGGGGGTGTTGCAGAGATCACATTGGGTGTAGTTTTTTTCACTAATTTTACTGAAGTTGACATTTTTACCCCTCTGTTTATCCTTGCCCACAATTGCATATAAGGTTTACTTTTACTTCTACCTTGTCAATAATATCTACGATATAAATAATTGTATATTTCAATATTCAACAATAATTAACTGTCCTTAATATTACATTTCAATCCCTAAACATTCCTATGTAGTATTCTATCCTATTTGATTATTTGGTTTTTGGTCTTTACTTAATATATATCATAGATTTATAAATTACACTATTATCTTATACCAATAAATGTCTCTCAATTTTATCAATTATGCAAGGATTCAATCCTAGTAATTAGTCTCTCTGTGTATATCATCAAAGATTTCCTTACATCAGGTTTCAGGATTCAGATTTACAATCCACTAGGTGTCACCCTTTCCTCAGTCTCACTGTTATTATCCATGCAGCAAAATTCTCTTTCCAATACAGTTCTTTATCCGTTGTCTCTGGCACTGTTCCAAGCTCTGAGGCAAATAAATGTCAAATACTTATAAATTCAACAAGCAGCAGAAGGAATAGTGAGCAGAAAAGAAAAGGAGCTCAGTGTACCAACCCGACTATTAAACAATCTCTTCTTTGAGCTTTCCAAATATTTTCAGCAAATATTATCTCCCATTCCACTCCTGTTTGTCCATGTCGGATTTTCGTTCTCACTGTGGCTAATTCCTTTAAACTCTTCCGGCTGTCCCTTTCGTCCCAGCGTCTCTGCTCCACTTCTTTTCAGCAAAATTGAGCTGCAAAAACAGCTTCTCTCCCAGCTCTTTCTTCTTCCCAGCTCACCCTCTCTGCCAGTTTCGCATTGCCTTCCTCTTTGGGTTGTCAGCAATAGTAACAAGTATTCCAATTTCACTGCTTCTCTGTCTATTCACTCCCTTCTTATGCGTCTGCCATCACTTCAGTCCTAACCAAAGGGCAGGATATCTCCTCGTCCATTTAGGGGGTTTCTCCTATCTGCAGGGGGATTTGCCTTATCACCCCAGCGTCTACAGAGTATCCCCTTTAATCTGTTGACTGCTTCAGGATCAACAGTGCTCAAAAAAGAGCCCAAACGAAGGAGTTAGAGTGAGAGATTAGGAGAGCTTCCTTCCCTCCACTCTAAGCATGGTGATGTCACCACAGGAAGTCCCTGGAGTTAATAAAGTTTCTAACAGACTTTGTATGTCAGCCCAAGCAGACTGGTGAGTTCAGAAAAATGGATGCAAAAAGGACATGTATCTCATCTGGATTTTCTTTATAAGCAGGAATTTGATTTTTCCAATTATATAAATCAGCCATTGAGAATGGAGCATATATCCACACCTCACATAGCTCCCCCTCAGCTTCTGGCAATAAAATTCCCTTAGGGGCAATCTGAGTTTTTGTCTCAACTGCTCACTTGGACCAGGTTTGTGGTCCACTTGATCTGTCCCTTCGGTAACCTTTTTGGTTTCCTTCCTCCTGGCCCCACCTAATGGGACCGTTTGTTCATTCTAATCAATATCTGATTCCACCTTTTATCTCCCTGGGTCTCCTACCCCTTCAGTGTCAACCACTTCATGTTAAGGCTACACAGGTGGAGGGCTCACTCTCTCTTTCTCTTTTTAAACACTTAAACACATCAACAAAGACAAACATACAAGCTAAAACAGCACAGGAACTAAATGTTTTGTTGAGACTTTCTTTTTCTTTTTCTTTTATTTTTTGTTTCTCTTATCTATGTCTTTTTTGTGGATTCATACGGTGGTTTGGCTAGAAGGGCAAAATTCAGTATCCATATTCTACAATACCCTGCTACAACCAAAAACCCTCATAATTGTCTCCTATTAGTTGGTTTTGTCGTTAAATCAAGTCATTAAATTTTTCAACACCACTACTCTGTGGGGAATAGACAGCATGAAGTTTCCACTTAATTCCAAAAGCCTAGGAAACAGTTTGTGTCACCTGAGCTGTGAAGTATGGGTTCTCATGCTTCAGGAACGAAATGAGCAGGTAAAATCATTTAAACACACAATAACTACAAGGATGAAAATTTTCACGTAAATGACCTTAAAACATTTCATGGATTGTTACTTTAAGGTATAGGGAAGGAAGGAAGGGAAAAAATACTTCTCTTTATTCTGTTTTTGTTGGCCAAACAAACGCAAAGTAAGGACTCCCCTTCCCCTTCACTCAGTTTTCTGGGCCCGACAAACTGAGCAAAGGCAATTTCTGCCAGTTTAAAATTCTTATCCTTTTGGATTGGAGACATCTTAGTTTCAATTACTTTGAGGCTGCACAAAGACTTAGACTCACATATACACAAGAACAAAGAGCAGGAAGCTTCTTCTCTTTTTTTTTTCACAAGCCATCAGGTTTGGAAATGATAACACACACATACATGCACCAATACCATGAAACAATACTTTCAGGCCTGGGGGAGATTCTGTCTCTTTAAATCTTCAATTTTCTTTCCTTAGGTAACATGTAGCTCATTCTCCAAGCATGGAAAAACTCAGAGCACAGTTTAAATCCTAACTATACTACCGTTCCCCAGAGCTTCAAGCCCAAGCTGAGAAGCTTACTTATTTTGCCAGTTGGTCAAACATATCAAAATCAATTCAACGCTATTCAATTCTACATGTTATTAGACACATTCTTATACATTCTCAAAGACAGCGTAACACGGAAATACTTAATTCATTTCCTATTGGTTACCTTGAGGGAAAAGCCTTATAAGGAGATAGGGTCTTACTTCTCCTTTTGTTATAGGTACAGTATTGAGTACATGTTTCTAAGCGAACTTTAGCTGACCCTTGTGGTCTTGTGAGACTATTTGAACTCTGCAGTTAGGCACTTGCTTCCTGTTCTTTTGCAAGCTGCAACTCTGCCTATGTGGGTTTTTAATATAGAAATAAAGGGCCCTCAAGAGCTGGCTACCTGACCCAGTAGGTTTCACACTTAATGTCCAAATCTCACTTTATATCCTACTTTAGTAATTTTGACTGCTTACCCCCACTAATCAATTATATAAACTCTTAACAAAAACATCTGTCCTACAAATATAGTAACATCTTTATCAGATCATAGTTTGACTACAGATGTTCGAAGGCAACTGCAGCATTCCTAGAAAAGAAATACGGCCAGTGGTGGGATTCATTTTTTTTACTACTGGTTCTGTGGGCATGGCTCAGTGGGCATGGTTTGGTGGTCATGTGAGTGGGTGGCAATGGTCAACTCAATATCACTACAACCCAATCACATGACACCCCATCCAGCCACATGTGTTTTCTGTGGGAAATGGGCAGTGGTGGGTTTCAAAAAAATTTGGAACCTCTTCTGTAGGTGTGGCCTGCTTTGTGGGAATGGCTTGCCGGCCATGTGACCAGGTGGGAGTGGCTTACCACTCATGTGACTGGGTGGGAGTGGCGCTGTGGCCCTGCTTTCACCGGCGGGATGCCGCTGGGCCATGCTGCCACCCTGGGGGGTTGGTGAGTTTAACATTGCTGTGCTATGGATCTGTGTGATTGGCCTTCTTGCCGTTGCCGTTGCTGATCCTAGCGCGCTTCCCCCCCTTCCATCGTGGCCTTTTGACTTTAACCATCATTTAACTATCACTGCCATGGATCAGCTGCTGTAATTCTGGCTTGTGATCACTGTGGCCGACTTCAGTCTCCGACTTCCACTACCATTGCCGCTACCATCTGCGATTGTTCCTGGCTTGCCTTCTTCAGACAATGCTGCCTCCCTGAACTGTTTCCACCTTTCGACCGCTCCCACCCGTGCCACTCTGGCTGCTGCTGCTCGGCCATGGAGTTCTTCGATCTCCGTCTTCGCCGAGAGCCTTGTATGCCATTCTGTATTTACAATCCTTGCAGAAAGGGAAAGCGGAGGACAAAGAGGACATGGGTAGGGAATTTTCCCTCTCCCCCTTCGACCGGGATTAACCCCCCATCTACCTTAAACTGTAGAACTTTGTCCTTTCTATTTGACCCAGCAGAGGAGAAGCTCCTAAGCATAAAGACTTTCCTCTCTTTCCCCTACCAGCTCCACTCCAGGATCAGATGGCAAGAGTTCTCAGGGCCCTGGTCTCAGCTACTGTTGCTAAATGCCAGGTCTGTGATTCATAAAGCTCCCCTCGTCCGGGACCTAATATTAGGCGAGGGAGCAGACCTGGTATGTATTACTGAAACCTGGCTGGGCCATGAGGGAGGAGTCCCCCTCACTGAAATGTGCCCAGAAGGTTTTCGGGTGCTCCACCAGTCGCGACACCAGAGAAAGGGGTGGGGGAGAAGCTGTCATCATCCGGGAGTCTCTAGCTCCTCGCAGGATCCCTGCTCCGGAGATTGTCGGGTGTGAGTCCCTTCAAGTGAAGTTGGACCTTGGGGGTCAAGTGGGGTTGTTACTAACGTACTTACCTCCCAACTGCGTTACAACAGCCCTACCTGTGCTTCTCGAGTCAGTAGCCGAGCTGGCGGTTGAGTTCCCCAGGCTTATAGTGCTGGGGGATTTTAACCTGCCGTCGCTTGGTAAACGCTCTGACGGAGCACGGGAGTTTATGGCTTCCATGACAGCCATGGAATTGACCCAAGTAATTCAGCGTCCGACTCATACAGCGGGTCACACGCTCGACCTCGTGTTTCTTTCGGGGCAGTGGAGATGTGATCTTGGTTTGAGGGACATTAAGATCTTGCCCCTGTCATGGTCAGATCACTTCTTGGTGAGGCTTGACTTCCGAAAACCAATCCCCCACTGTAGGGAGGTGGAACCAATTAGGTGGTTCCGTCACAGGCGCCTGATGGACCCTATGGTATTTCAGACGGCACTTGGGGAGATACCTGACTCTCTGGCCCACAGTCCGGTAGAGTCCTTGGTCGCTGCTTGGAATATAGCGGTGGCGGAGGCTCTAAACCGGATTGCACCTTTACGGCCTCTCCGCAGCAGTGGATCCAGGAGGGCTCCTTGGTTTACCGAAGAACTCCGGGAGATGAAGCGCCAAAAGAGATGCCTAGGGTGATGATGGAGGGCTAGTAACTCTGAATCCGACCGAACACAATTAAGAGCCTTTGTTAAGACTTATCTAGTAGCGATACGGGTGGCAAAATGTGCGCATTTTTCCGCTCTTATCGCATCCGCAGAATCGTGCCCAGCCGCCCTGTTTAAGATAGCCCGCTCCCTCTTGAAAGGGAGGGATGCAGACGAACCTTTACAGGGTAGATCTGAGGAATTTGCCCAGTTTCTGTCGGATAAAATCGCTCGGATTCAGATGGACCTGGACTCCACTTGGATGGTACCAGCCGAGGTGCCGGGGGAAGGTCCTGATCGGATTTTATGGAGTGAGTTTCAACTTGTCGCTCCTGAGGAAGTGGACAAGGCAATGGGAGCGGTGAGTGCCTCCACCTGTTTACTGGATCCGTGTCCCTCCTGGCTGGTTTCAGCCAGCAGGGAGGTGACGTGTGGTTGGCTCCAGGGGATTATTAACACCTCTCTTTGGGAGGGATCCTTCCCGCACCCCCTAAAGGATGCGGTGGTGAGTCCCCTCCTCAAGAAACCTTCCCTGGATCCAGCCATTTTGAACAACTATCACCCAGTCTCCAACCTCCCATTTGTATGGAAGGTTGTTGAGAACGTGGTGGCCTTTCAACTCCGATGGACCTTGGATGAAACAGATTATCTGGATCCCTTTCAGTCGGGTTTCAGGCCTGGTTACGGCACCGAAACTGCTTTGGTCGCGCTGACCGATGATCTCTAGCGGGCCAGGGATAGAGGACATTCCTCTATCCTAGTGCTTCTTGACCTCTCAGCAGCCTTCAATACCATCAACCATGGTATCCTTCTGCGACGGTTACGGGAGGTGGGAGTGGGAGGCACTGTCCTAAGGTGGTTCTCCTCCTACCTCTCGGACAGATCGCAGTCGGTGTTGGTTGGGGGACAGAGATCGACCCCTAGGCCCCTCAAATATGGGGTGTCGCAGGGTTCAGTCCTGTCCCCCCTCCTGTTCAATATCTACATGAAGCCGCTGGGTGAGATCATACACCGGCACGGGATTAAATATCATCAATATGCGGACGATACACAATTGTATCTGTCCGCCCTATGCCAACTCAGTGAAGCAGTTGAAGTGATGTGCCAGTGCCTGGAGGCTATCAGGGTCTGGATGGGAGCGAACAAGCTTGCACTCAATCCAGACAAGACCGAGTGGCTATTGATGCTGCCTCCCAAGGATGGTCCTGACATTCCACCTCTTAGCCTGGGGGGTGAAATTATTCACCCCTCAGAGAGGGCTCGCAATCTGGGTGTCCTCCTGGACCCACAGCTGACGTTAGAACACCATTTGTCAGCTGTGACCAGGGGGGCCTTTGCCCAGGTTCGCCTGGTGCACCAGTTGCGGCCCTATCTGGGCTGGGAGGCACTTCAAATGGTCACCCACGCCCTTGTCACCTCAAGACTGGATTACTGTAATGCACTCTACATGGGGCTGCCCTTGAAGAGTGTCCGAAGACTACAGCTGGTCCAGAATGCAGCCGCGTGAGCGATAATGGGTGTACCGAGGTACATCCATGTTACACCTATCCTCTGCGAGCTGCACTGGCTTCCTATTGGTCTCCGGACCCGCTTCAAGGTGCTAGTCATTACTTTTAAAGCCCTACAGGGTATTGGACCTGGCTACCTGAGAGACCGCCTCCTGCCATTTACCTCCCAATGACCAATAAGATCACACAGGTTGGGCCTCCTCCGGGTGCCGTCGACTGGACAATGCTGGCTGGCGGCTCCCCGAGGGAGGGCCTTCTCTGTAGCTGCACCAGCCTTGTGGAACGAGCTACCTGCAGAGATCCGGATCCTCACCACTCTCCCGGCCTTCCATAAAGTGACCAAGACCTGGCTGTTCCGGCAGGCCTGGGGCTGTTGATTAATTTCCAGCCCCATTTGATGGAATGGATGTTGTATCGATTTTAATTTTGTATTTTTAAATGTTTTAAATGCTTTTACTTGTTGTGAGCCGCCCAGAGTCCCTTGCGAGTGGGCGGCATACAAATTCTATTAAACTTTAAAGTTTGCCACCCATATGACTGGGTGGGAGTGGCCAAGATGATGTCACTGAATTCTTTGCCCCAAAGGATAAACTACAATAAGATTAAAATAAGTACACAAAACAATAAAAGAGCTACTTAGAGAAGGAAGATGACTGTCCTTGCCAATCTTCAGTATCACTGACTTCGATGAATGGCCTGCACAAAGAAGAGACACAGAAATGAACTCTACCATTGCATGCACTGCATTAGGATGAAACCAGCACACAAAACAATAAAGACAGCTACTTACAGAGGGAAGATTACTGCCTTGCCAGTCTTCTGCATACCACCACCTCACTACCTTGCTCCAATAACCTGCACAAAGAAGAGACACAGAAAGGAGGACTTTAATCGCATGCACTGCACTAGGATGAAACAAGCACATAAAATAATAGAAAAGGGAGATTACTATCCTTTTCTGCGTCTTCTGCATCACTACTTCACCAGTTTGCTCCAATAACCTGCACAAAGAAGAGACACAGAAAAGAAGACTTTAATTGCATGCACTGCATTAGGATGAAACAAGCACACAAAATAATAGAAAAGGAAGATTACTGTCCTTTTCTCGGTCTTCTGCACCACCACCTTACCACCTTGCTCCAATAACCTACACAAAGAGACACAGAAAGGAGGACTTTAATTGCTTGCACTTACTATATTAAGGATGAAACTAGCACACCCAGAAATAAAGACAGCTACTTACAGAGGGAAGATTACTGTCTTGCCGATCTTCTACACACCAACACCTTACCACCTTGCTCCAATAACCTGCACAAAGAAGAGACACAGAAAGAAGGACTTTAATTGCTTGCACTTACTATATTAAGGATGAAACCAGCACACCCAGCAATAAAGACAGCTACTTACAGAGGAAAGATTACTGTCTTGCCGATCTTCTGCACACCACCACCTTACCACCTTGCTCCAATAATCTGCACAAAGAAGAGACACAAAAAGGAGGACTTTAATTGCATGCACTTATACCTTACATAAGAATAACACAATGAAAGAAATACACTCAAGTACTTACTTGTGTTATTTGTTTTCTGGTTGTTGTTATTTCCATATTGTTCGTAGGCTTCCAGACTCCTCAGTTGCAGCTTTCTTGGTCTTTATTCGTGGATGATCAGCCGTGTGGTAGTGCGATCTAAGCCACTTTTTCACTGCAGAAATTGGGTCCCATCTCTCAACAGGCATGCCAACAACACTTATCACCATCAGATTACTTATGTTTAGAACAATTAGGCGGGTTCTTTGCTCTGAACATATGAGGTTCATTTTTGAGAACCCCCTTTCCTTCTCTGCTGGACTAACAGCAATTGTCCTGACAATATCTCTAGCTTTTCTGATACTGTCAGGATTTTTGTACTTGTTTGGATTTTTTAGCACATTTCCCCCCAAAAATCTCTGTAGTCATTCAAATTAATTTCGTAATTAAAAATTTCACCAAATTCAAACAATGCTGCCTCTGCCTCAGCCCATGGAATGACTACATCTTCAATATTCCAGTAATCTGGCTCCAAATATGTGATAAAGTATAACTTGTTTGCGGCCAGCAATTGGCTACCTATTTTTAGATGGTCGCAATCCATCAGCCTATTCTTCAAATTGGTGATGATGCTTGACAGAATCTTGTCACAAGGAAGGGCAACAAATAGTTGATTTGGAGCTAAATTGATGTTTTTGAAGGCTTGTGTTTTTAGCATTGCATCAATGTTGTTTTCATATGTGCCCTTTCTCTGTCTATGCACTTCAAAAGCTTTGATTGTTTGCAATATTAACTTTTCGGCCTTGATGATATCTGTGTCTCTTCCCTGCTGGGCATTTGACAGATGAGAAATCTCATTTAGACTATCTATTATGAGGGCCAAATCCTTCAAAAAATTTAGATTTTCAAAATGGGAAGCCATGCCTGGGAATCTTTCATTGCCCAGAAAAAACTGATGTAGCGCTGGATAAGCACACCACACAGCCATGATTGCCCTTAAACTACAGGCAGCCCATCTTGGTCCCAAAACTCTGCCAATCTTCCCAATTTCAATGCCCAATTGTTCAGAGATTTGGAAAAGGTCATTCTGGCTCTTGGCTATGTGGTAACCTTTAGGGAGATATCTGTATTATTGAAAAGGAGGGTAACAGGGTTACTGCTACTTTAAAAAATGCTTTGTATGTTATACCGGATGATCAGATGGCTAACACAGCTTATCATAATGTTAAACCCCATGATAAATGTATACATTTATTACATAGAAGCATAGGGCACATTAATTTCAAGATGCTGCAACAAACTGTTAAGTTGGCAGAAGGAGTAAAAATAAAACCATGTGGAAAATATTTAAACTGCAATGTTTGCAATCAGGAGAAAAGCAAAGTTACTCCAGCAAACAGACTGAATGGTTTTAAAACAAAGGAACCTCTGGAGGTTGTTTTTGCTGATATAATAGGACCTAAGAAACCCAGTTTGGGAGGTGCCTGTTATGTTTTGAATGTCATGGATCATTATTCTAGATACGGTTTCTGTAATGAAAAACAAAACAGAAACATTTCAGAATTTCTTTAATTGGCTGAAGTTTGCAGAAAGAAAGATGAAAGCCAAGGTTATTACTGTAGTTACTGATAATGGGACGGAGTTTACCAATTATAAATTCCAAACAATATTAACAACAGCTGGAATCGAGCACAAACGTGCTGCTCCTTATAGGCCACAACATAACTTTTTTGTAGAACAAAGGGGGCAAACATTACAGGCCATGGCTTGAACTGTGATAGCTTATTCAGGTTTGCCATAAACACTGTGGGGTGAAGCTATGATGTGTAGTAACCATATTTTAAATAATGTGGTGAATACAACAACCGGTGAATTGCCATTCACTAGGTGGCATGGCAGAAAACCAGATTTGAGTTACCTACATATATTTGGAGCCCCAGCATGGGTGCATATACCATCACAAGTGAGACTGAAAGGGCAACATAGAGCTCGATAGGTTTTTTTTGTAGGATATGAAGCATAGATCATTTAGGTTTTGGGAGAAAGGCACAGCTAAGGTTTACTGTAGCGCTAGTGCTAGGTTTATAGAACACATGGGGTGGAATAAATTAGAAACAAATAATAATGTAATTATCGATACCCAAGTAGTCCCTAATGATCAGGTAGGAAAACCAGTAATTAAAGAAATCAAGGAAGAAGTACAGTTACAGGAAGAACCAGAAGAACAAGAGCAGGTTATACAGGAGAGTCCACTGGTGAGTCCTGAAATACCTAGACATTCAACCCATGTAACGAGACCACCTGACAGGTATCAGGCGTCTATAGCATGTCAGGCAAATAAGGTTCCTGCTAATTACCAAGAATTAACTCTATATCCAACTGAGGAACAGAAAGCTTGGAAAGATGCAATGGAAAAGGAATTTAAATGATTGCAACAGTTAGAAGTATATGAAAATGTAAAGTTACCACCAGGTAAACATGCCATTGGTTGTAAATGAATTTTCAAAATTAAAAATAGTGTAGATGGGACTGTAACCCATAAAGCCAGGTTAGTTGCACAAGGGTTTGCTCAGTCAGTCAATGACTATGATGAGGTCTTTGCACCTAGTTTAAAGGCTACAATGTTACATGCAGCATTAGTGTGGGCAGCTAAGAATGAATATATAGATAATCATTTAGATGTAGAGACAGCATATCTTCATGCACCATTGCTGCATACTATATATTTACAGAAGCCTGCAGGATTCAAAACTGATAGTAAAACTGATTGCTGGAGGTTGAAAAAGAGTCTTTATGGCTTGAAGCAATCAGGATATGAATGGAATCAATGTATAGTTAAAGAGTTAACTAAGATAGGTTTTAAAGCTGGCATGGCTGATCCATATTTGTTTAAGAAAGAAAGTGATGGTGTGATTTCATTGTTGCTATTGTTCACTGATGACATAGCATTAATCACTAAAACTGAGCAAGAAGCTATGAGGATTATAACACTGTTAAGGACACAGTTCAGTATAAAACATCTCGGTGAGATTAGGCAATATCTTGCTTTAAAAATAGATAAGACTAGGGGAGAATACAAAATCTCACAAACTGAGAAGATTAACCAGCTACTCAGAATGTTTAGGATGGAACTGTGTAAACCGGCAAAAACACCAATGGGCCAAGAGTTTAGCCACAATGATGTACAAAGTCCTGTATTCGATAAAGGTATTTATCAATCCCTAATTGGTAGCTTATATTATCTTAGTAATTGGTCAAGGCCAGATATAGCGTATAGTGTTTATCAATTAGCCAGGTTTAATGCTGAACCTAGTGAAAGGCACTGGCAAGCTGCTAAGAGGATATTAAGATATCTTAAGCAAACGATGCATTATGCATTGTATTTAGAACCTAAGGATGATCTGAGCTTAACTGCATATGCTAATGCATATTTTGCTACAGATGTGTCTACATGGAAATCAACATCAGGGTTTGTTGTATTCCTGGGAAAAGCACTAATTGGATGGCAGTCTATTAGACAAAACATTTAAGTCTATCAACTATGGAGGCTGAATTCTCATGTTTGTCATTATTCTGTATGGATTTGGTTTGTTATAAATAACTCCTACTTGATATGGGGATTGACATACGAGAGCCTATTGTTGTTTATGAAGACAATCAAGCAGCAATTCAGATGGCATCCAATCTTGCTGTAAAAACTAAATCAAAATACACTGATCTAAGATATCTAAATGTAAGGCAAAGTGTGAATGGTAAATTAGTTTCACTGGAGTACTGCATGTCTGAACATAACATTGCAGACCCTTTTACTAAGGCCCAAGGTAATATAAAGCATAAATGTTGTTGCAAGGAATACAGATTAAGATTGTAAAATGTATATATTGTCCTACCCATAGAGGAGAATGTTAGATATATAATCTAATGGTTGGGTTGGCAATATATAAATCATGTAACAATGCTGTACCTGTTTCTTTAAATCATGCTGTAAAATGTGATTGGTTGCTGTTTCCTCAATCGGCCATAAGATGGATCCAGAATCACTGTTAGATGCTGATCTGATTTGAGTGTTTGGAAGCTGGCTGTTAGAATTGCCGTATAGTGATCAGCGTGAGCTATTGTAAGTTTACAATAGAGATATCTGTGGCTCATAAAGAACTGTCTGATAAACTTGAGACCCGGGTTCAGAAGATCAGGGATGATATGTTCGGGGTTGTTAATTCATTAACAGAATATGTTTCAGGAATTGAAGACAGATTAGAAGATCTTAATGATGCCAATATTAATTTGGTATCCAAAATGGATGTGGCGCAACAGAAAGTTGAAAATGCTGAAAAAGAAATTATTATGTTACAGTATAGACAAATGGAACTTGCACTAAGAGTAAGAGGTTTGCGTGAAAACATTCAGGAAACATTCAGGAAAACTTGAAATAGATTCTTTCAGAAGCCTTCTATAGCCTGATGGGAAGGTCAGGGGAAAATTTTGATTGGCAAATTGATAAGGTTTATCGTGCTAACTCCTGGCTGGTGAGGCAGAAGCAGCTTCCACGGGACATTGTGATTTATTTTACCACAAGAGACATGAGAAATACGATATTGCAAGAGTCCTACAAAACCAAGCTTCAAATTGGGGGCCAGGAAGTGACTGTTCTGAAAGAGATACCACCTCAAATGCTAAGATCCAGGAAAGACTATGCCTTTCTAGTCGAAGAGCTTAAAAATTGTCAGCTACATCAGACTTCCGGGGAGGGGCTTGCTGATGGGAGCTGCTCATTATAGCTCCCGAATCCCTGGTCGCGTTATCTGTCGGATGATCAATCCATCAGACATCTGACAGTTTGTTTACCTTATTCTTCAGGCAAAGAAGATAAGGTGAGCCATTCTGCTGAGCAAAGTGCCATCCGACCCTCGCAGTTTGTGTCTGGGAGGGGGGGAAGGCCAGCTGAGGGCAGAATTGTCTCCGTGCCGGGAATTCCAGCTGCGATTTGCAGCGCGAAGCAAACTCTCTCTTCCTCAGAACAAAACTTGATTTATTGAGTCCAAGGCGAGCAGGACTGGTATACATGAGCCCTTAATTGTTTGTTTAAATCTTAGCTTCATTTTTACAAGAACTTCTTCTGATATCTTAACTATTAAAGAGACAGTTAAAATGGCGCCGAGCTCGCCGAGCTGCTTCGTAACACTGTTTATGTTTTGAATTTCTACGGAGTTTTAAAACTTCAAAAGAAAGGAGTGATTTATCACTTCATTTCACAGCTGTATAATTGGCCAGCAGAGTTTTATTAAGTGGTTGAAGAAGAAACTTGGAATGGCCTCTAAGCCAAATCTTACTCTAAAGATGCCCCCCGGCTCCTAAAGGCTCTGGCACATCGCCCGCACCTGGCACAAAACTGCAGTCTCTGCCTCCTACTCCCCCTATAGGTGAGCCACTAACTAAAGAATTCTTCCTGAAGGAACTGGGTGAGGCTTTTAATAGTCAGGCAATTACGGTGGAAACAAAATTCAAAGAACTCAAAGAAGGGCTCAAAGAAGAGATATCCGTGGCACATAAAGATCTGTCTGATAAACTTGAGACCCGGGTTCAAAAAATCAGAGACAATATGCTGGGGATTGTAAGTTTATTGACAGAACATGTTTCCGGAATTGAAGACAGACTAGATGATCTTAATGACGCCAATACTAATTTGGTATCAAAAATAGAGGTGGTGCAACAAAAAGTTGAAAATGCTGAAAAAGAAATTATTATGATACAGTATAGACAAATGGAACTGGCACTAAGAGTAAGGGGTTTGCGTGAAAACAAGCAGGAAAACTTGAAACAGATTCATTCAGAAGCGTTTGATAGCCTGATGGGAAGACCAGGGGGTAACTTTGGCAAATTGATAAAATTTACCGCACTAATTCTTGGCTGGCGAAGCAGAAGCAGCTTCCACGGGACTTTGTGATATATTTTACTACAAGAGACATGAGGAATATGATATTACAAGAGTCTTATAAAACCAAGCTTCAAATTGAGGGTCAGGAATTGACCGTTCTGAAAGAGATACCACCTCAAATGCTAAGATCCAGGAAAGACTATGCTTTTTTAGTTGAAGAGCTTAGAAATCGCCAGCTACAGTTCAGATGGGATGCACCATTTGGCCTAGCACTCACATTTGAGAGGCAAAGATATCATCTTAATTCTGTATGGAAAGCTCGAGATTTCTACCATAATATTTTGAAGGCAGGACATCCCGCACCATTTGGACCTAGAGGAAGATAACAAGAAGTTGCGCATGTGCAAGATTAGAGATGGCTGCTAGGTGTTTTGCTCCGAGTTAATCAGATGGAAAAACGCTGGAAATTCCTAAAATAACAACTCGTACCTTCTGTAAAGGGGTCCTCAGGGATGTCCGGAATTCAGGGGACCCGAGGAGTTCAGACTTTTGCGGGGATCGCCGTTTTTGGGCGGCCCCAGTTCGTTCAATCTCCGGAGGTTTGTGTGCTGCCTGCACTGCTCGGCGGTGGGGGAGGTGACGCCATGCTAGTCGCAGCGGCAGCGTGTTTCGGCGTTTCTCAGTGGCGGCGTTTCTTAGCGTTTCTCGGTGGCTTCAGTGTTTCCATTCTATTAGCTGCACCTCCTGGGGGCTTTGTTTGGCTACCATCGCCCCGGAGAAAGAGTAAACGGACGGAAATATTGCTGGGATTATTAGCTGCACCTCCTGGGGGCTTTGTTTGGCTACCATCGCCCCGGAGAGAGAGTAAACGGACGGAAATATTGCTGGGACTATTAGCTGCACCTCCTGGGGGCTTCGTTTGGCTACCATCGCCCCGGAGAGAGAGTAAACGGACGGAAATATTGCTGGGACTGAGAAAATCGGGCGGCTGGTTTTGCCTAGTGCCGCAGCAGTTCCCTCCGGATGGCTCTCCTCCCTATTTGGCCCCATTTTCGTACCGCCATTGCCCCCTCCCTCCTCCGCTCTTGCTTGGTCAGGTGGCCCTTCAGATGTGATTTCTTCTCTGCCTGTCCCCACTGCTGTGAGGTTTCCTCCTGTGTCTTCTGATGGCATTTGACTATCCCCTATTGTGGCATCCTAACATCTGGCCTCCTTTCGTCGCGGCCTCTGGATTTCTAGGCTCGCTGGCACGCCCCCATCTGGCTCTGACTATTGCCACCATTACCATCTGCCATTACCCCTGGGGCATTACTCTGGATAGTGCCTGTGCAAGAAAGCCCTCTGCCATCTTCGACTGTTCCGGACTTTTTGGACCTTTTCAGACCCACAGAAGAGGGGGATATGAGACACTCCCCTATACACCTTGTTCGGACTACAGCTGGACTCCAGTTATTTTAACCATCCCGAACGCTGAGAGCCAGTTACGTTACCTGAACTTGCACTTTTAACAACTGCGCAATCTATCTTTTCTTCTCTTTTTCTTTCTTCTTTTTCTTCTTTCTTTTGTATGGGATATGCATGGGATATGTATGTGATTGAGTGAACGTTCCCACTTTTTATTACCTATTATTGTTGTATTTTTTGTGTTTTTAATTACTACGTGGGGATTGCCTGGGTGAGTGAATGAGTATGTATGATCCGGAGGACCTGCCGAGGAATGCAGGGGGCACTGGGGTGGTTGAGGGGACCAGGGACATGGGAGAGGGCCGGAGCATTACGGTCGTAACAGGGAGGGGCAGATATGGCGGGGACTTTAGGGCTGGCCATTACCGGGGAAGGAGGGTTCGCTACATCACAGAGATCCCTCCTTCCGGCCCTATGAGTCCCACTCTGAGGCCAGATGGCGCGAGTAATCAGGACCCTGGTCTCAGGCTGTTGTCGCTAAATACCAGGTCTGTTGTTCACAAGGCTCCCCTCGTCCGGGACTTAATTTTAGACGAGAGGGCAGACCTGGCATGTATTGCTGAAACCTGGCTGGGCCCGGAGGGAGGAGTCCCCCTCGTAGAGATGTGCCCAGAAGGATTTCAGGTGCTGCATCAGCCGAGAGCCCAGAGAAGGGGTGGGGGTGTGGCTATTGTTATCCGGGAGTCTCTAGCACCTCGTAGGATCCCTGCTCCGGAGCTTGTCGGGTGTGAGTCCCTACTGGTGAAGTTGGACCTCAAGGGTCAAGTGGGTTTGCTGTTAACGTACCTGCCTCCCAACAGCGTTACAGCAACCCTCCCCTCGCTCCTCGAGTCGGTAGCCGAGCTAGCAATTGAGTTCCCCAGGCTTATGGTCTTGGGGGACTTCAATTTGCCTTCGCTCGGTGAACACTCTGATGGGGCGCAGGAGTTCATGGCCTCCATGACGGCCATGGGCTTGACCCAGGTAATCCGGGGCCCAACACACTCAGCGGGTCACATGCTCGACCTCGTATTCCTCTCGGAGCAGTGGACTTGTGATCTTGGTCTGAGGGGTAATGAGATCATACCCCTGTCGTGGTCAGACCACTGCCTACTGAGGCTTGACTTTCGGAGACCAAACCCCCACTGTAGGGAGGAGGAACCGACCAAGTGGTTCCGCCCCAGGCGACTTATGGACCCCCTGAGGTTCCAGACAGAGTTTGGGGTTATTCCTGATACTCTCGCCCACAGTCCGGTGGAGACTCTGGTCGCTGCCTGGCACTTGGCAGCATCGGAGACCCTTGATCGGATTGCGCCACTACGGCCCCTCCGAGGCGGCGGATCCCGGAGGCCTCCTTGGTTCACCGAGGAGCTCCGGGAGAAGAAGCGCCGGAGGAGACGCCTAGAGCACCTGTGGAGGTCCGATAAATCCGAATCGAACCGAGCACTCCTAACAACTTGCACCAAGGAGTACATCAGGGCACTTAGGGCAGCAAAAAGATCTCATATTGCCACCTTGGTTGCGTCCACTGAGTCCCGCCCAGCCGCCCTGTTTAGGATAACCCGTTCCCTCCTAAATAGGAGGGATACGGGGGAACCCTTGCAGGGTAGAGCTGAGGATTATGCCCAATTCTTAATGGACAAAGTTGCTCGGTTTCGGTCGGATTTGGACTCCACTTCTGCAGTTCCAGCCGAGGCACAAGAGGACGAATTGGTAGATCACTCCTGGATTGAGTTTCAGGATGTTACCCCTGGGGACGTGGACAAGGCCATGAGAGCTGTGAGTGCCTCCACCTGTGTACTGGACCCATGTCCCTCCTGGCTGGTTGCCAACAGCAGCGAGGTGACACGATGCTGGATCCAGGCGGTTGTTACCACCTCTCTTCGGGAGGGGCACTTCCCCGCCGCACTTAAAGCGGCGGTGGTGAGACCCCTCCTGAAGAAGACATCATTGGATCCAGCTGTTCTCAACAATTACCGTCCAATCTCCAACCTCCCCTTTGTGGGGAAGGTTGTCGAGAAGGTGGTGGCCTTCCAGCTTCAACGGTCCTTGGAGGAAGCCAGTTATCTCGACCCCTTCCAGTCGGGCTTCAGACCTGGTTACAGCACAGAAACCGCTTTGGTCGCATTGACCGATGATCTCTGGAGAGCCAGAGATGGAGGCCATGCCTCCATCCTGGTTCTCCTTGACCTCTCTGCGGCTTTCGATACCATCGACCATGGTATCCTTCTGCGACGACTGCGGGAGGTGGGGGTGGGAGGCACTGTTTTGCAGTGGTTCTCCTCCTACCTCTCGGACAGGTCGCAGTCGGTGTTAGTTGGGGGGCAGAGATCGACCCCTAGGCCCCTTACATATGGGGTGCCGCAGGGTTCGGTCCTATCCCCCCTACTATTCAATATCTACATGAAACCGCTGGGCGAGATCATTCGGAGGCACGGGATAAGATACCATCAATACGCGGACGATACTCAGTTGTATCTGTCCGCCCCGTGCCAACTCAATGAAGCGGTGGATGTGATGAACCAGGGTCTTGAAGCCGTTAGGGACTGGATGAGGGCTAACAAGCTTGTACTCAACCCGGAGAAGACCGAGTGGCTGTTGTGTTTCCCTCCCAATAATTCGACCAGTGTTCCATCGCTCAGGCTGGGGGGTCAAATTTTATACCCCTCAGAGAGGGTTCGCAACTTGGGAGTCCTCCTGGATTCACAGCTGACTTTCGACCATCATTTGATGGCTGTAACCAGGGGGGGCATTTGCCCAGGTTCGCCTGGTACGCCAGTTGCGACCCTACCTGAACCGGGAGGCTCTCACAACAGTCACTCAAGCCCTTGTGACCTCAAGGCTGGAGTACTGCAATGTGCTCTACATGGGGCTGCCCTTGAAGAGCATCCGGCGACTTCAGCTAGTCCAGAATGCGGCCGCGCGAGTGATTGTGGGTGCACCTCGGTTCGCCCACATAACACCTATCCTCCGCGAGCTGCGCTGGCTACCTGTCGATCTCCGGGTGCGCTTCAAGGTGCTACTTACCACTCATAAAGCCCTTCATGGTAGTGGATCTGCGTACTTGAGAGACCGCCTCCTGCCAATTACCTCCTTGCGACCAATAAGATCGCATAGATTAGGCCTCCTCCGAGTTCCATCTGCCAGTCAGTGTCGACTGGCAACCACACGGAGGAGAGCCTTTTCAGTAGTAGCTCCGACCCTTTGGAACGATCTCCCCGTGGAGATTCGTACCCTCACCACCGTCCAGACCTTCCGCACAGCCCTTAAGACTTGGCTGTCCCGTCAGGTTTGGGGATAAAGACCACAATCTGTCCCCACCTGGATGATGAATGAATGTTGTGTACTATTTTACTCTCATGTATTGTTTTATGTTTATTGTTTTGTACCCCCCCTCCCTATTTTATGTAAGCCGCCCTGAGTCCCCTCAGGGAAAAGGGCGGCCTATAAATGTTAATAAAATCTCAAATCTCAAAATCTCAAGGACAAGACAGACAGCAAACTACACAATTACCAAATAAGATGGATCATCTTTCTCTCTTAGAAGCACAAGGAGCCATGGAACAAAGACCAAACCGTATGATTACCAGACAAATGGATCAACGATCAAAAATACAACAATCCCAACAATCACCTGCCATCGGTCAAGAAGCTACCGTAACCAGTTTAGAAGCAGTGGGAGAAGCCAGGCCAAAGGTTAAACTTCAGGATATCCAGGAGGCTCTAAAAAAAGCTTCAGAAAACCAAAGATGACAACTAAGCTTTTAACATGGAACGTCAACGGATTGAACTCTCCACAGAAAAGAAAGAAAATATTCCACTATCTTAAACAGTTCAAGAATGATATAATTTGCTTGCAAGAAACTCATATCAGATCAACTGATCAAAAATATCTGACCAATACAAGATTTGGTCAACACTTTATAGCTTCTGCTATGGAGAAGAAAAATGGTATAGTTATATACTTAAGAAAAGACATGAAAGCTGAATTAATTGAAGCAGATCCCCACGGAAGATATATTGCAATAGATCTGCTATTAGAAGGGAAAAGGACATTGATACTGGGAATATATGCTCCCAACCAACAACAAGATGGATTTTATAGAAAACTTCATGCCAAATTAGTACAGTGGGATTATAGGTCTTACTACTGGGTGACTGGAACGGTGTTGTGGACACTAAGAAAGATAAGAAGGTTTCTTGCCCAAATACTCAAATGCGAGCAAAACTACCTGTCCTTTTTCGATATGATGGATGACTTTGAATTGAAAGATATTTGGCGAGAAAGAAATGCAGAAGAACATCACTTTACCTTTTTCTCTGACAGACATCAATCCTTTTCTAGGATTGATTTTATATTAATTACTAATGATTTGCTTTCCAGGGGGAAGAAGACAAAGATTTCAGCTAGAGTTTTATCAGATCACAATCCAGTTTGGATGGAGTTGGGAAGGGTGACACAAGCAAGAAGGTCTTGGAGATTGAATGAAAATTTATTCAGATATGAAAAGTACATTAATGAATGTAAAAAATTGCTAACAGAATACTTTGTTTTTAATATGAATAAGGGTAAAAAAATTGCTAACAGAATACTTTGTTTTTAATATGAATAAGGGTACACCTATGGAAATTGTATGGGATGCAAGTAAAGCGTATATGAGAGGAGTTTTGATAAATATGATTATATAGACATAAACAAGGGGTAAAATGAACAGAACTGGAAGATGAAATCAGGAAGAAAGAGCAAGAGTTAACTTTAAAACCAGGAGATACAAAGATTAAAGAAGCAATTACCATATTAAAGGAACAATTTAACATGTTGATCTCAGACCAGGTAGCCACTAGTCTGTTATACATAAAACATAACACCTTTTGTAATGCAAATAAATATGCATTTATGCATGGCAGATGGTTAGCATATCAGATTAGCAAAAAACCAGATTCTCGAAACATAACTAAATTGCTCTATAGAGGGAAGGAAGTGTTCCAACAGGATGAGATTCAAAAGGCCTTCCGGGAATTTTTTACAGAGCTGTATAAGGGTGATAAAATTAATGGCCTAGATATAGAGAGATACTTGGACAAAGAAAAAATACCCATAGTTAAAGAAGAGCAGAGGCAAAAATTGAATCAACCAATAACTTTGGGGGAAATTCTGCAGGTAATTAAGCAGTTAAAAGCAGGGAAGGCACCTGGCACAGATGGCTTGACAGCGGCTTACTATAAAAATCTACAATTAGAAATGGTAGAACCTCTTAAGGAATTATTTAATAAGATTCAAACGGAAGGTAAGGTACCCCCATCTTGGAAGACAGCTTTTATATCCCTGATACCTAAAGAAGACCAAGATATTACTCAACCCAAAAACTATAGACTTATCTCATTACTTTTTTTTTTCAAATATGTTTTATTTTCATTTTCATTTCATACAGTCACATATATACTGTGCATAACCGGGGCCATATAACATTTAGCAATAAACACAGCCATCCTTGTCAAAAATACTCCCCAAAATACAAACCCAATATACCACTTCAACCCTCCATACACCCTTTCTTTCACCCCCCTCCAACATTCCCCTCTCCTACTTCCCCTCCCCCTCTATCACTCCTTTCTCCCAATACTCTCCCTCCCTTCCATCTCACCCTCCTTCCGATCCTCTCTCCCACCCTCTCTACCCCTCTTTCTTCTTTCCCTCTGCTCCTCCCTTCGGTGTATTTCTACTATCTATCAATATATTCAGCTTCTTATTTTTACACTAGAATTAAAAAGGCAACAGTATACAAGTGTAATCATGTCACTTTAAAATCTAGCACATACTATATTTCCCCCCTCCCCCCTCCCCCTATGACCCCACCTCCTTTCCCCCCCGACTTCCCAGAGCCCGTACACAGTATAGCTTTTTATCAAACACAGTCTAAGATATATTAAAACCAAGGAAATTAAAAAAAAGAAAAAAAAGTCAGTAAAATCTCTGCGTTGAACTCAGCTTCTTGCCATTACACAAACTTTAAGCAGTTTACATTGTTCCTAATCTTAGTTGTTTGATTACCTGCAGGATTTCCCCAGAGATCATTTGTTGGTTCAACTTTTGCCTGTACTCTTCTCTAACTAGGGGTATTATCTCTTTATCTAAGTATCTGTCTATATCTAAACCCTTAATTTTGTCCCCTTTATACCTCCTTCCCTCTATAACACAATTTGGATACATTTCAAATTTTTCTTTTGATTTCCTCTTCCAATTCTTTTCGTTTTTGCCCTTGTTTATGTCTATGTATTTTGTTTATATTCATCAGTACTCCTCTCATATATGCTTTACTTACATCCCCTACAAATTCCATGAATATACCCTTATTCGTATTCAAAACAAAGTATTCAAATGGCAATTTTTTACAATCATTAATATACTTTTCATATCTAAATAAACTCTCTTTCGACCTCCAAGACCTTCTTATCTGCACTACCCTTCCCAATTCCGTCCAGACTGGGTTATGATCCAAAAGGACCCTCGCCGCAATCTTTGTCTTCTTCACCCTAGAAAATAAATTATTAGTGATTTGTATAAAATCAATCCTTGAAAGGGATTGATGTCCATCAGAAAAAGGGGTGAAGTCATATGCCTCTGCGTTTCTTTCTCGCCAAACATTTCTCAATTCGAAGTTGTCCATCAAGTCTTTTTCCCTTCTAGAATTAGGTCTAATGTGATATATCTTCCAAAGGGATCTGCTTCAATTAATTCAGCCTTAATGTCTTTTCTTAAGTATACAACTATACCATTTTTCTTTTCCGTAGCAGAGGTCACAAAATATTAACCAAGTTCGGGGTTGAACAGATATTTTTGATCAGTTGATTTGATATGAATTTCTTGCAGACAAATTATATCGTTCTTGAACTATTTGAGATAGTGAAGTATTTTCTTTCTCTTCTGTAAAGAGTTCAGACCATAACTCCTTGATCAATGGCCGATGATTATTGAAGTTGTTGCAATATGCCTTGTTTTCCCATTCATCTAGTAGTCATACGGCTAGATCTTTGTTCCCTGGTCCCTTGCCCTTCCGAAAGGAGGAAATGGTGCTATTTGTCTGGTAATTGTGTGATTTGCTGTTTATCTTGTCCTTCTCGTGGTCTTTCTCCAGATCCAGATAATTCAGGGTGTCCCACCTTCAGGGTCTTGTGATAAAAATCTCGGGCTTCCCATACAGAGTTGAGACGATATTTTTGCTTATCAAATGTAATTATGATACCAAATGGCACATCCCATCTATACTGTATCTGACGGTTTCTGAGTTCTTCCACTAGAAAAGCATAATCTCTCCTGGCTCTTAGCATTTGGGGTGTTATTTCTTTCAAGACAATCAAGTCCTGTCCGCCAATTTGAAGCCTGGTATTATAAGACTCTTGTAGTATCATGTTTCTGAACTCTCTTGTAGTAAAGTATATAATTACATCTCGGGGGAGTTGCCTCTGTTTTGCCACCCAAGAGTTAGCGCGATAAATTTTTTCGATCTGCCAGTCAAAGTTGGGCCCTGGTCTTTCCAGCAGACGGTTAAAAGCCTCTGAGAAAATCTGCTTCAAGTTCTCCTGTTCGTTTTCACGCAGCCCCCTGACTCTTAATGCAAGCTCCATCTGTTTGTAGTGTATCATAACAATTTGTTTTTCAGCGTTTTCAACTTTTTGTTGCACCACTTCAATTTTGGATGTCAAGTTAGTGTTGGCTTCATTAAGAACCTCTAGCTTATCTTCCATTCCAGAAACATATTCTGTCAATACAGTTACAAGTCCCACCATATCGTCCTTTGTTTTGGCAATCCTAGTATCAAGCTTATCATATAAGTCTGCTTTAAATTTCTTTATCTCCTCTCTGAGTTCTCTGAAATTTTCTAAATTCTGCTCTCTAAATTCTCTAAGAGTCTCAAAAAAACGTTCTTTCGTTAGCAAATCTCCAGTAGAGGGCATAGAGGGTGGAAGCTGCAACTTTGTGCCAAGTGCGTGAGATGTACTCCTAAAAAGAGGTCTCCCCGAATTTAATTTTGATGCCATTATATCTTTTCTTCAAACAATTATTCAACAATTATTCAAACTCTGCTGGCCCGTTGTGTAGCTTACGAGGAAAGAAAGTATTAAGTCCCCCTTTATTTGTTCTTAGAGGTTTTTCAAAAGGTTTCAGAAAAGAGCATTGTAACAAAGCAGATTTCAAAAGATTAGCATTGTAACGAAACAGTTCAGCATATTCAACTCTGTTTGGAATGTCTCTATATTAACAAGGAGTCTTTTAAAGCTTTTAAAAGTTGATAAGAAAAAAGTCTTGTAAGCTCTTCAGAGAAACGAAACTAATTAGTAAAAGAATGCTATCTGGCTGTTCCTTTGATCTTTTTCTTTGCCGGACAGTTAGGAATGTGGCACCCACCATTTTAGGAGCTTATTTTTTAGAAACCAAGTGCACAAAGAAAGCTCTTTCTTTTAAAAAAAAGGCAGATAAGGTTCTCGGGTATGGACTCTGCTTGTATTAATCTCAAATAAATATATCAAGAATTGTCCTAAGCAGGGGTTCCTTACTTTGTGCCGTAATGATTACAGCAGGAATTTCTGGCACGGAGATGTGATTCAGCTTTCGGTTGGCCCCCCTTCCATTCGCAGCAAAAAAAAAAAAAAGCTGCAAACTTCAAAGAAAAGCTCTTACCAGCTGGATCTCTCTCTCACTCTTCTTTGCCTGAAGAATGAGGTATCTACCAGGTATTTAGGCAGATAACGCGGCCAGGAACCCGGGGGCAGCTCGTTAAGCTGCCGCCATCAGCAAGGTCCCGCCCTGGAAGTCAGACCTATCTCATTACTTAATGTAGATTATAAAATCTTTACTAAAATACTAGCAAATAGGTTAATGTTAGTTATTCAACTTGATTCACAGTGATCAAACAGATTTTATTCAAGGGAGACAAATGAGAAGTAACGTAAGATTAATTATTAATGCACTAGAATACTTGGGAAAGAACAATCAAATTCCTGCCGCGTTCATATTTCTGGATGCTGAGAAAGCCTTTGATCAAGTTAATTGGCAATTCCTGTTGAAAACACTGCAAAAAATGCAAATAGGAGAAAATTTCTTACAATCAATCAAAGTAATATATCAACAGCAAATGGCTCAAATTATAGTCAATGGAAGTTTAACAGACTCTTTTCAAATTGGAAAAGGTACAAGACAGGGTTGTCCTTTGTCTCCACTACTGTTTATTATAACTTTGGAAATACTGCTGAACAAAATATGGGGCTTGGAGGGTCTAAAGGGAATTAAGATTAGGCAGCAAGAATATAGAGTGCGTGCTTTTGCGGATGACTTGGTTATAATATTAGATCAATCGCAGGAATCTAGTATGATCTTAATGAATAAGATTAACCAATATGGTCAAGTGTCTGGCTTTAAAATAAATCTAGGGAAAACAAAAATACTAGCTATAAATATGAATACTAAACAAAAGGAAGAACTAGGAGGAATGATAGGATGTGAAACAGTTAAGAAGGTCAAATACTTGGGAGTTAATATTTCAACCTCAAATGGGAAATTATATAAGTACCATTATGAACCACTTTGGCATAGTATACAGACAGAGATGAAAAAATGGGACAAGTTGCAGTTATCTCTCCTGGGAAGAATAGCAGCAGTGAAAATGAATATTTTACCTAAATTTTTATTTCTTTCCATGCTACCTATACTTAAAAAAGATGCGAACCTGCAAGAATGGCAGAAGGGTATTAATAAATTTGTATGGGCAGGAAAGAAGCCGAGAGTAAAACTAAAAATAATGCAAGATGTGCATGAGAGGGGAGGTTTGAAAGTACCCAACCTAAAATTATATTATGATGCAGTAGCATTATCTGTAATTAGTGATTGGATTGATTTAACAAATGATAGGATACTTAATATCGAGGGGTATGATCTGGTATATGGCTGGCATGCTTATCTGTTAGATAACAAAAAAGTGGACAAGAATTTTAAAAGTCATATTTTAAGGAATGCTTTACTGCAGGTTTGGAAAAAATATCAATATAAATTAAATGATAAGATACCCATGTGGGCAATTCCTAGACATGCAATAGAAAATATGAACATAGCACAAAAACAGGATATAATTACAGACAGACAGCTTCTTACCCTAGAAAGGGGTGTATTACAACTAAAATCCTTAGATGTATTAAAAGAGGAAAAGGTAATTCAAACATGGTTCCAGTATGGACAGCTACAGGCCAGGTGGAAAACAGATAAAAAAATTGGTTTTATGCAAGTCGAGGATAATTTATTTAAACAAATAAGAGATCAAAGTTTAATGCATATAAAGAGAATATACAATGTATTAGTACAGATGTTTTATAGATGGCACTTGGATCCTAAAAAGTTGGCTTCTATGTATCCGAATCTACAACCCAAATGTTGGAGATATGATTCTCTCAATGCTACATATTTTCATATATGGTGGACTTGCAAAAAGGTTAAGGCATTTTGGATAAAAATATGGTGGATTATGCAAAATGTTCTTAAAAAAAGGATAAAGTTTACTCCTCAGTTATTTTTGTTAGGTATAATTACTGATTGTACAGCTCTAGAGATTAATTTGATTTTGCACTTAATAACTGCAGCTAGATTGTTGGTGGCGCAATACTGGAAGAAGGAAGACTTGCCTACAATTCAAGAATGGATATTGAAAGTCACAAATTTAGCCAAGATGGCTAAAATATCTGCATATCTTAAGCATCCCTCAAACGAGAGATATAAACGAGACTGGAAAAAATGGATTGATTATATGCAAAATAAATACGGGACTAAGAAATTCCAGATAGCTTATGATTAAGATCAGGAATGATATAAATTGTTTAAAGCTATCTTAGCAAGGAGGAGCTAAGTTCAAGGTAAAGATGTTATCAATTTCTTATTCTTTTTTCCAATATATTTTAGACTGTTTTTGTTAAAGATTTATACCGTGTATGGGTTCTGGGAAGTCGGGGGAGGGAAGGTTGGGGGGGTTAGGGGGAGGGTGGGAGGGAGGGATATATATTAGGTTTGATGAGAGGTGTTAGATTTTAATGTAATTTGACTCCACATGTATACTGTCTTCTCTTATTTTTTCTTTAAAACTAGGATATGTTAAGTATATGGATATGGAAGCGGAAATACACCAAGGAGAGGAAGAGTGGGAAACAGAAGGGAGAAGAAAGATGGGAAGAGAAGGATAGGAGAGAGGGTAAGGGGGTAAGATGAGGAGGATAAGGAGGAGTGGAATATAGAGAGAGGAGAAAGAGAAAGGAAGGGGAAGTAGAGTAGGAAAGGATGATGGAGGGAAGATAGGAGGTAGGAGAGAGGGAGAAGAAAGAGGTGTATGGAGAGCAGAAGAGCTAATAATGGGTTTTTATTTTTTAGGGGCGTTGATGACAAGAGGAACTGTTGTAATTACTATTTAATACTACAGGATACTGGCTATGTATAGTATACATGTGATTGTATGTTATGAAAACAGAAAATTAAAAAATTAAAAAAAAGTTACAACAACACTGAAAAAAGTGACATAATCAGTTTTCATACTGACGACTAATGCAGGATTCCCTGGTCATGTGATCAAAATTCAAGTATTTGGCAACTGACATTTATTTATGATTTAGGCTGCACTGTCCTAGGGTCATGTGATTATCATTTGTAACCTTCCCAGACAGCTTCCAATAAACAAAGTCAATGCCATAATGATTGTATGACTCACTTAATAACTGCAGTGATTCACTTAACAATTATGGCAAAAGAAATCATAAAGAGACAAAATTCACATAACAACTGGCTTGTTTAACAATGGAAATTTTGGGCTCAGTTGTGGTCAGAAGTCAAGGATTATCTTTAAAATGAAACAGAATGAGACATAATAATGTATTACAGTCAACAGTGAAATATCAGTGGATAGCCAAAGTGCTGCCTAATTTTACAAGCACCACAGTTGAATTTAGCTACCTCTAATTTATGAAAATTTATTTAATACCAAAAGAATGTCATGTTGAAGTGAGAATTTGAATATAGGCCTAACAAGAAAGGCTTGACATGCCAAATAACAATGAGCAGGCTCCTTCTGCAGTCGTTTTGAACCTTCTGTCTGCATAAGACTTGATTATGTATATATTTTCTTATAATTTATATTACTTCAATAAATACCTGGGCTCTTTTTTCTTTGATTTGTTTGTTGTCTTGAATCCTAAAGAATTGTTACCTAACAGCAGCCATTTGTTGTCAGAATATACAACAACTTCCAGTATTTCTAGATAAATGTGATTTATTTCTAAACCTTTCTCAACTGCCGACCTTCTACCTCAGCTTTTACCAATTAGATATAGTGAGAGTACCATTTTCAGAAGTCCTGTAATTGTTTAAAATCTCTGTTGCTGCCAGCTAACATATTAATCTAGCTGGAAGCCTATCCATATCCCACCAATTCCTTTCTCTGTGGACCCTGATGATCCTCCAGACTACCTGGAGCTGGTGTCAGGCCTGCAGTCATATTCCTTTTGGATCTTTAGCCTGCCACACTTTCTATTATTCTACTATGCCTTTTCTATTGTGGGGAAATGGGAGGGGGAATTGTACAGAGTTAAATGCTATGTAGCTGAAATAAAATTCCTTTCTAGAAAGCCAAGTTCATCCTTTGTGTCTGCACCTCTGCACCTGATGGGAACTAATGAGTGGAACTGCCAGTATAACAGTAGAAGATTGGACTATGTGATGGACTTGTGGATGTGGGGGCAAGATCATGTGCGTGAGAGGGGAGGTTTCAGCTGGGTGGGGAAAACCGGAAAGCCTTCAGATTTGAGTTTTCCCAGATGTGCCAACATGGCTTTCTTAATAAATTGTAACTTTGAGCAATACTTTGCCTTGGACTCTGATTTAATTTTGGATGCTATTTGGAACCCTGACAGCTGGAGCTCGTTGAGCTACAGTGTGACGCCAAGTGTTGCAGTCGGCACCAAGAGCTCCCTCTTGTCAACTTTTACCACCAGCTGGATAAAGACAGGTTCCAAGAGATTCAAACATTTGCTAAGAAAATGCTGAGCTTGTTTGATTTGACATACTTGTGTGAGAAGACATTCTCGGTTTTGAACATTGCCTTGGACTCTGATTTAATTTTGGATGCTATTTGGAACCCTGACATTAGCCCGAATCTCAATTAAAATACTTCACCAGCTACCCCAAAATTTGGGATACTGTCTGGGGTTCTGGGCTCCAGCACTGAGATAAACCCGGGCAGTGCAAAGACTCAATAAAGATGGAGGAGGAGAACAAAGCCATGGGGTAAGCAGCAGATGATGGATTGCCTATCTATGTCGAGACCATCTACGTGCCTTCCAAAGCCATAGTGGGGGCTACGGATAGGGAACACCAGCTGGGAGCTCTGCAAGATGGTCTCAGGATTTACCACCCCTAAGGACTTGCTGTTGGAGCCACAGGGGGATGCAAGGGCAGCCTTGATCCACGACTGGTGGGGACCAAACAAACGCCAGCCGGCTGCTCCGATGATTGGGGATCCCAGTCATCCTCATGCAGTCAGTCTCTGAATGGCCCCCCAGATCAATTCGGACCACTGAACATGAGTGGAATCAACCCTGGCCTTAGCTTTGAACCACCCAGGTGGACCATGGCCCAGCCCACATTCGCCTTCCTGGGTAGAGACTCTGCAACACACTGGAGGGGGAATTTATGCTCCTTCCATACAGTGACAAGTGGGTCAGCCCAACACCTTGCTGCTGGCGCAAGACTGGCACTGCCTTTCCTCCCTGGGATGTAGATGGCCCCTCAATCAGATATGGGGAAGCCAATCCAGCCAGCAATAGAGAGGCTGGGGGATATCTCCCCCTAGCCAGCCACCAATATTTGGGCTGCAGCCTGAGAATCAAGCCCCACAGGGTGGGCTTTCTTCCTGGGCCATGGATGGGCCAATACCCATGGACGCCTGCCCCTCCTCAGCAGATTGCATCATTTTAAATAACTTGCCTGGGGTAACCCCAGGGACTGAACCCCCAACCTGTCCCAGCCCCAACTGCAATGCATTAACAGGGAGAACCAGAAGACCTTGAAACAGCAGCTGAGCTGCCCTCTTCCTCACCCCTCCACCTTCGCCGCACAAAACCAGCATCAGGCATGGTGGCTCTGCTCCCTTCACAAAGCAGGGGGGAAGTTTGGGAAGCTCATGGGGGGGGAAGTTTGGGAAGCTCATAGGGGAGGAATTCCCCCTTTCAAAGATGATTCCCTGCCAATAGCAAGACAGGGAAAAGTGCTGAAGGGACAGCTCCTCCAGCAGCCATGAGAGAGGCAAATGAAGCTGCATGGGAAGAGAGAAGCCACTAAATTTGCAAGACAAGCCTCAGACACACAAACCTTTTCTCTAGGAATCAGTGTAGGCCCAGCTCAAGGACCCTTGCCAAGTCGGATGAATGAAGTGGTGGGGATGATGACCCAATGGTAAGCGTACCCATCCACCCCTTTGCCATCAAAGCCAAACTCATAGTTCCTGAGATGGGGGTAGAAGGGGAAGTTGAAGCAATTGTGGACACAGGCTGCACCCGATGCTTAATCAGCATGTCTAATGCACAAGACCTCTAGCCAATCCCATTCAGTTTGAGCAGATGGATGGGATGCTAATTCAAGGGGCCTCTGCCAAACTAATTACTGAGTTGGTGAAGCTGCAGATAGGGCACCACTATTAACTCCTCAGATTCATCATAGCTCCAAAAATGCATAAATCACTTATCTTGGGCTTGTATGGCTGAACAAGTGGACACCTACTATAAAATGGGAGGTCAGCATTCGAAAATTGATCATAAGCTTTGGGCCGCTACTACCCATGAAGCCAGAGGGCCACCCTGAGGCTATTGAACCCAATAAAGCAGACAGCCCAGAGCCTGCAGCCCCCACAGCAGACACAAAATTCCCTGGCATTGGGAGGCAGAGCTACACATCACAGTGGTATGGTGACTTTTCTGGTATCTCCAGATGGCTGTCGAATTCGGATCGTCTGGACAGTCCAATCTGGATCTAAACTTTCCCAAAGAGACAGTGAAACGTAGGGCAGGTCCTGTGGTCCCAGAGACACCTGCAAAGTCTCTGGTGACCCGGAAAATAGCCCCCTTTGCCAGCGATCATGAGTCAGCCCCCAGGCTGCTGAAACTGCTGACAGCTCCTATACACAAACACAGGAGAGAAACATGTCATTTTGGTGAGTTTTTAAATCTTTTTTTCTAATGGAGAGAGAACTTGTAAATGTAATTTAAAATAAAGACTGACTAGAGAGAAAGCGGTGGATTTAAGATGGCCAATTGAAGATTTTCTTTTTTCCCTTTTTATTTTCAGAAGCCAGGCTGGACTTCAATGTGGATTGGCTTGTTGCACTTTTCCTATACTTTTACTTTTGAACTTTGTGGGGACACTGAATATATCTAAGCTCTAATTGTTTTAAACATTCCCTTTTTCTCTTTTTTGGCTTTCCTTTTTGTATTTTCTACTTTGTTTTTTTTAAAGTTAAAAGTAGAGTAGAAAAAGACAATGATTGAGAGTTGATACAATTAACACTGCCACCTAGTGGACTTGAAACATTGTAACTAAGTTTTACTATCTGAATTGTTTAGAGAGAAGCTGTTGCCTTGAAGGCTGTTTGGTTAAGAACTGATAGGGGCAGGAACAGTTGTTTATACAGCTGTTTCCTGTGGAAACTTTCAGTATCTGGAAACCTACCTTGGAATAAACAGAAGCTTAAGGGAAATCTCAGAGTGACCTTGGAAAGACTTTCATCTTAAAAAAAAACTTTGAATCTTTTTCCCTTGTTTGGGTGGCAATATTTATACTATCTTGCTGGGTAGGTGGTGATTTTTTTCCTTGGCTCCTTGACTACTTTTTTTTGAAGCTTTGAAGTATTGATTCCTGTTTTTTCTTGCTCTCTTTTCCTTTTGGAGATATTGGAGACATATGGATGGCTTGTTTTAAACTTTAAATGAATTGGACTGAAAAAAAAATTCTTCCTTTTTAAAGTAAGAGATCTTTTTTCCTTCTCGCTCTTCTTTTTTCTTTTTTCATTTTATTCATAATTCTGTATTTTTATAGTTGACACTTAGTTTTTGTAATATTCCAGTGGTTATTTGGGACTTTTACACTACTTGATATTAATTGGACTAAAATATAAAAAGAAAAAAGAAGATGAATAGAAAGATAACACCTGTTGGCTCCACAACAACAACCCCTGCCTCCTTACCTGGAGGAGGACAAAGATCAATACAGATGATGCTTCAACAGGAAAAGGAGAAGGGACTAACCCTAGAGGCATTTATGCAAGGGATACAGAAATTGCAAGCAGGAGCTGATAGCAATGATGAGAAGATAGACACCATTGTAAAGAGGACTGAGAGTATAGAAAAAAGAATTGAGACAATAGAGTAACGAACAGAAAACATAGAACAAAAGACAGCTAAAACGGAAGGAAAAATAGAAGACATGCAACAATGGATGATGAAATATGAGAACAGAATGCAAAAAAATGAAAAAAAGGTTGAACAAGAAGAGAAGAAGGCTGAGGAGTTTGATAGCAGATTGAGCGACGTGGAAAGGGAGAGCAATGGAATATTAGGATGGGAGATGGATCGGTCTGAATTTTTCTTAAGATTTCAAAACATAGAAGAAGAAAGAGGAGAGAACCTAGTACAAATAATATCTGAAATT
This sequence comes from Thamnophis sirtalis, assembly GCF_051295495.1. Lineage (NCBI taxonomy): Eukaryota > Metazoa > Chordata > Lepidosauria > Squamata > Natricidae > Thamnophis > Thamnophis sirtalis. Next base: position 62,327,190 of record NW_028261384.1, on the reverse strand, counting down.
TTGACAAACATATTAGAGATATCCCAGGGAGGATGATGGATGGCATAGATGAAGAGTTCCGAGTACACACAAGATATGCAATGAGAAATGCCCTCCCAAGGGAAATCCACGTAAGATTTACTAAGAAAGCAACTAAGCTACAAATTACAGAAAATGAGAGACAGAAAACTCGAATATAAAGACAAGGAGATTGTAGTTCTGAAATAAATTCCAAGAAAAGTGAGAGAGAAGAGAATATCAATTTTTGACTAAGATCAAAAAAGGTGTTAATTATAGATGGCTCATACTGGAAGGTTTAATATTTGCATGGCAAGGACAAAGATACAGAATAGATACAATCAATAAGGCAGAAGCCGTCTACGCAGAACACTTCAGAGAAATAGCTGAGAAAACTGGAAAAGAAGAACTATTGGTACAACTACTGGAGGCATCTATAATTGAGATTGAAAAAATAGAAGGTGCTGTAGGCAGAATTGATAAAGAAGAAGGTGCAGTGGATGGCGTAAATCCCAGAGAACAACGAGAACCTAGATCAACTAGAGCCATAAATCCTACAGATAAAATATAAACATGGAGGGAAAAAATGGTCACAATTAATATAAACGGACTTAATTCAGCAATTAAAAGAAGGAAAATATTCCACAAATTAGAAAAGTTAAAACTTGACATAATCTGCCTACAAGAAATGTATATTCAAAAGAGACATGAACATCTACTAGTACAACCAAAGCTTGGAAAAATGTTTACTACATTGGCGAATTGTAAGAAAAGAGGAGTGATCTTCTACATTAATGATAAAATTCTAGCAAAACTAATTTATGCAGATGAAGAGGGAAGAAACTTGATGGTGGAAATTATGGATAATACCAAAAAAAATACTCTTGATCGCAATTTATGCACCCAATGAAAAATAAGATGAATTTTACAAAAAAAATTCTGACTTGGACTGTGTTGATATTTGTATGATGGGAGATTTCAATGGCATTGTAAACCAGAACATGGACTACAAAACACACAAAACAACAAAGTTAAATAGAAATTCGCTTCCAAAATCTTTTTTCAGGATGATAGATGAAACAAATCTAAAAGATATTTGGAGAGAAAGAAAACCTACAAAAGAACAATATACTTTTTATTCAAATAGACATTCATCATTTTCCAGAATTGATATGATATGGGCCTCAACGGAACTGATTTGTAATGTACAAAAAGTCTAGATAATAATCCAATCACAATCAAATGGAAAGGCCAAGGGACAAGATCTAGATGGACACTAAACAATGCTATATTGAAAGAAAAAGACTTTGTACAGATGGACCGTGTTTGCAGTAGTGCCTCCCAATTTTATTTTATTTTATCAATTTTTAGTAATCCTACTCAATTCTTTTTTATTTAATTAACATTTTTTGGTGGAGATAACAGCGTAGAACATAATACAAACAAAAACTTTTGTTGCTGCCGAAGAATTAAATAAGCATGGGAAAAAGAAAGAAACGCCATGGCACCAGCCCAGGATCTCTCCCTCCAGTGAAGACAGCAAAACAACCAAGAATTGAGGAGCTCTTTGTTGGCAAGAGATCTGTAAGTAAAACTACCCCCCCCCCATCTCCAACAATCTGGAGAGATTAGAACAGGACCGGCAAAAAGATATGGCAAATCAGCATTTACTAGACTTCTCCAATTTGGTGCAGGGGGAACAAAATGATTGCCAGCTCTTATCACAAACAACTAGTCCAACAACTTCCTTTATGGAATCTAAGCTAAAGACTAAAAAGTCAAAGAACAACCAGATAATTCAGAGTATGGAGAGTTTATCCTGGGAAAATTCAACCGAGTTTATGGCAAAGCAATGCCTTCTCACAGCACAAACGGTGGTTTCAATATTTGAACAATTAATTGCCATCCAACATGATGTAGAGTCATTGAAAAAAGATTTAGCTGTTTTTCTTCTAATACAATATCAGGCCCCAAGAACTCCCACTAAAGTTCTGGCCGAAGATTTGATTAACGCCCATTCGCAGGATAAGGAAAAGGAAATAGAACAAAGAGCCAGAGAAACAGTTAAACAGACAGATAAAAGGAGGCAGTCCTTTCAAAAAAACAGTCCCCCCCCAGACAAGGCAACGAGAGGAAAAGACATCAATAAAGAAGAAATAAGGAAAGAATCCCTCCCTCAGTTACAACAATCACATCGCTCGCTACAAACACAAAGGACAGCTTTTAGAATCCATTTGAACGGACTTAATTATGGACGTTGGAATTCCAGAAGTGCAATATTAAATTCCCTAAGCCAGCTTCTTCACTGTCACAGGGGCATGATTGATCTCCGTGCTGTGGAGTGGTTACCTGAGGCCCCAAATTGGAAGTGGATCCTTCTGTCTTTCAAACAGCCCACCATACCACAGATGTTATTCAAGATGAAGGCATTTTTAGCCTCCTTCCAAATCTTTCCCATCAGAGTCTTTGGTGAGGAAAGGGTCATTCCATTAATAACTAACATGCGAGCCTTCAAGCGAATGACACCACTTCATTTTCAACCTTGGAAAAGAAAGAGAATGATAGTGGGAATCAACCAGTCTTGCCTGGAGAAGAGATACTTAACAGCACAGAAGCTGGCCTCATTAACGCTTTGGTGCTCTCCCAAGGAAAGAACAAGACAATATATTATTCAAGCTAGAAAATTTAAAGAAATCCTTATTGAGCACAGTGGACACAGCAGAGCCACTTATAGACCTGGTTTCCCCAATAATTGAGCCTCTCACTTCCCCCCCCCCAGAGGACAAGAGATTGCATGAATTTAAGATCATAGAAAATAGAAGCCAAGACCCAAAGTGGGTATTAGAGACCCCAGTAGAGATGGAGATATTTTCATCCCTATATGAAAATCCCATGACACCTTCAGCACCGCCAGCTCCAAACCAAGATACTGAGAGTCGACTCATGACAGAGCCACCATTGCAAAGAATGAAAGATGACCTAATAACGCCTTGTCCTACAACCAAATAAGAGGCTTCGGAATGGCAAGCTCTGCTAGTTGGTGCTAAAACCTCTTACCCTGAACAAGTTTCTCAAGAGTCTACACATGACGTAGACGGGTCCTCCCTATTTTTAAAGAAGACCAATTCAGTGTGCGATGACACCTCAATCCATGGTAACAACCAGACAACTTTCCTTTGTATAAATCAAGTTTCCTGATGAACTCCAAAAGTCGACCCACTCTCCCTTATAACCTGGAATATAGCAGGTTGGTCAGTCCCATCAAAAGGCCAACTCTTTTTTTACTATATATCTCAATTTGACATCCTCTTCTTGCAGGAAACCTGGGCCTCCACAGAGATTCAGTTAGATGGCTATTGGGTTAACTCAATTCCATCTGTCCCAAGAAAGGTGCAGGGGAGAGCTAAAGGGGGTATTGTGACATTAGTTAATACATCCTTGCATTTTAAATGTGTACCACTGCCACCTTTCCAGTCATGGGTTGTAACTACATTACTCTTATTTAAACAGGTGGAGATTTTGCTTTTCAATATCTATATTCCTCCACTTAATAAGAATAATGTGATTAACAAGATTTGGGACAGTATAGAAGATTTTATTCTTGGCTATTCAGCCAAATTCCCCAAAGCTGCAATAATTATAGGGGGGGACTTAAACACTAGGATGGGTCCAAATGATCAAGCATTACATAAGCAGTTTAAGACTCACTATGATGAAAATGTAACAGATGAATCTTTGCATGCCAGACAATTTAAAGACCCTAAAGCTAATCAGGCAGGCTTATGTGTAAGACAAATGACTGAACGTTTGGATCTGTGTATCCTTAATGGGTCCCCATGGGGCGATTTCCCAGCAGAATATACTTACTGGGGAGCCGGAAGAAAATCCACAGTTGACTACTGGATAATATCATTTGATCTCCTGAAGTTCTTACGGAAGATAGAGATAGACTCGCGATTGGAAAGTGATCATAATACAATACTCCTTACTCTCTCATTGCACCAGAATTCTTTAAGGGCAGGCACAGCCTACCTACCCAGGTTAGAGACTCAAAATACCCAGGTAAAAATTAAATGGAATGAGAAAAACGCTAAGGAAGTTACCAAATGGATGTTAACCCCTGAAACCATAGAATTACGTACATCTCTACTAAGAAATAACTGTGGGGGATCTTACCTAGAGGGGTTTGAATCCTTAATTTTAAACTTGAATTCGGTTCTCAGTAACAGATTACTAGCTCACCCCAAAATGCTAGTTTCAAAAAACAAAAAATGGTTTGATAGAGATTGCGTTCAACTAAAAAAGATATATAATGAAGAATACAAGAAAAGTAAAGGTGCCCCCTCCGAGGAGCACACTTACTACTTAAAGCAGCTGAAAACACAATATAAGAACCTTCTAAAAGAAAAGAAAAGTGCGGCCCTGAAGGAGTCTTGGCATAGACTAATTAGGGCAGTCAGGACAAAAAACACATCCCTTTTTTGGTACATCACCAGGGGACTGGGAAAACCTCCCTTACCCCCTACAAATCAGGTTCCAATTCATGCCTGGGAAGAGTACTTTAGGGAGCTTTATACAGATCCTGACTATGTAACCAAGGAGAGCCAAGCTAGTTTGGACCACACTCCTCACTGGCCCCGTTACACCAGAAGAGATATCTCGGTTGATTGGAGCCCTAAAAGCTAATAAGGCACCCGGAGCTGATAATGTCCTGCCAGAAATAATTAAAAAGAACGCCAGTTGGTGGGCTCCACTTTTAGCATCACTGTTTACATTTATAGACAATACAGGACATATGCCTAGAGATTGGGGAGTAGCAATTATCATACCAATTTATAAAAAAGGGAATAGAAATGACCCAGGCAACTACAGACCCATTAGTCTTCTAAGCGTTATTAGTAAACTGTATGCCAAACACCTAAATTATAAACTTCAAGATTGGCTAATTTCAGGGGGGATAATCAAAGACCAACAAGCTGATTTTAGAGAAGGAAGATCGACGGTGGATCATATCTTGCTACTCCACCATTTAGTACAAAAATACAGACATTAAAAAAATCCTCTCTTTTTGTGGCCTTCCTGGATTTTAAACAAGCCTTCGATTCAATATCCAGGATCACCCTCTGAGAGAAGTTAAAATGCACCACTATCGATAAACGCCTCCTCTTCCCCATACAAAAATTGTATGCCAATTCCACCCTGAAAGTGAGGTGCAATCCCCAAGGGAGTTTAACCGGCTCAGTAAGAGTACAAAAAGGGGTACGGCAGGGTTGCATCCTGTCCCCCTCCCTCTTCAACTTCTATATTAATCCCCTGATTGATCTTTTACAGAACCCTGATTTCCATCCTCCTAACCTAGCAAAACACAAAGTGCCAATTCTCTTATATGCTGATGATGCCGCTATCATTTCACAAACCCCCATAGGACTGAAGAGAGCAATTAGGGCAACACTCGACTATTGCAGGCAAAACAAGCTGGTCCTTAACTTCGATAAATCAAAAATTTTAGTTTTTGCTAAAAAACCAAGCCAATACTCCTGGCAAATAGAAGGATATAGTTTGGAACAGGTTAGAACATTTAGATACCTTGGTGGGTTTTCCACTCGCTAGGGACATGGAAGGCACACCTGGATCACACATTGCAAGTAGCCATTAGGTCCTCAAATGCAATCATTTCTTTTATACAGGTGGAGGTCAGTTAGTACCTGCTGCCTTAAAACTTTTTGAGGCCAAAACATTGGTACAAATTCTTTACGGGGCACAAACAGGAATCCTTGCAAAGAGAGACTTGTTAGAAACCATTCAAATAAAATTCCTGCGACCCATTGTAGCTGCTCCCAATGGAACTCCAAATGCCCAGTTAAGAATTGAGACAGGCATGCCTCAAATTCAAGTAAGAGAAGATGATGGTCATTTATTGGCTTAAAATGCATTTCTTTCCAGAGGGACTGTCCCCACTAGTGTTGACTGACAATTTCTCTTCCCCCTGGAAACAAGCAATTGATCACAAGCTGGGCTCTTATGGGCTTTCACCATTATTCTTAATGTCCCTAGGCTTTGAGCAAGCAAAGCAAGTAGTAATCAATAGAATGAGGGACATGGAGTTCCAAGAAGAACTAAATAGGTTGCCTTTCCACAGCAGGGACAGAATCAAACAGGGTGTGTGGGAATCGGCAAGATATCTAAATGACCTGATCTCTCCAAAACAAAGAATAGCTTTCTTCAGAGCCAGATTTAACTTTCTTCCTTCAGCATTCCTCCAGGGCAGGTATAAGAGAACACCTATAGCTGAACACGTTTGTATATGTGGTAAAGGAGAAGTGGAAGATAATTCACCTGTACTATTACACTGCGAGCTATACAGAGCTTGTAGGACTGCATATATTCTCCCCTTATTAGAGAGATTGCCACGGAGGGCAGACAATTTTTATCTAGGCTTTCTCCTCCAGGACACTAACCCTGCTACCACGTATGCAGTGGCAAAGTTCTGTGCTGCTGCAATGTCCATAAGAAAAAAATTGGCTACAGTATAGTACCATCTTGTACCAATTATCTGGACATACCTTTAACAATCTTTGGACCATAATGTTATTATCCACTTTTAATGTAAATACTTTCAATTATATTTTAATGTTAGTATTTTTAATATAGTGTAAAAACAAATGTATATTGCTGGTCTTTAACCGTAATAAAGATCTTACTTACTTACTTTGTACAGAAAATGGGAAAAGAACTGGCTTTTTTCTTTAAAGAAAATAGAAAAGAAGACACATCAATGCAGAATCTTTGGGATACAATGAAAGCTGTTACTAGAGGTCTGATAATAGACTACACAAGGAAGAGAAATTTAAAGAAAAGACAAACACATAAAGGTTTAGAGAATGACCATAAAATAGCTGAAAAAGAGCTACAGAGATCTCCACACAAAAAAAAGATGTTAAAATAAAAATGGACACAATTAAACACAGAATGGATCTACCAGAAAAGGAAGAATTGGCGCAAAAAATTAGAGGTGCTAAACAGAACTGATTTGAAAATGCAAACAGCCAGGCAGATGGTCAGCATATAAACTGAAAAAAAAGAGAGAAGCAAGAAAATATTGCAGCTAAGAGACGAGCAAGGACAAATTCAGTATGGAAATGCTGAGAAGAAAATTATACAAGACTATTATGCTAAGCTGTATGAACAAGAGAAAATAGAAGAGAGAGGAGTTAAAAAATATTTACAGGACGCTAATCTTCCCCAGATATCAGATGAAACTAGAACAATGTTGGAAGATAAAATAACGAGGATGGAGCTAACGGAAGCACTTAAAAAACAAACTAATGGAAAGAACCCGGGACCGATGGATTACCAGTGGAATTCTACAAAACACTTGAGGAATCCTTGTCTCTCCCACTCTTTGAAGTTATGAATGAAGTGATGTCTGGGAGTAGAACACCTAAATCATGGTCAGAAGCATATGTAATGGCTCCTCTCCTTATTTAAGAAAGTAAAGACTCTTGAAATGGATTATTTCAAAAGGAACCTTTAATCAATCAGGATAGAAAAACATTAGAGCCAAAGCAGCATCTGAAACCCTTTAGACAATACAAGAGGGATTAAACTCATAATGACCCCTCTCCTTTGTCCAAATGCAGATTCCGACCAATACCTACAAATGTGAAGATGTTTCCTTAACTCTTCTGCACTGAGAGTCAAATAACACATGTATCCCTAGCTATCTCTAGTTAGACATTAATGTAAGATATCCCACATGGCCATCATAAACATCCCTTCAGAGATGCTGGGACCTTCAGTTTTCCGGTGACAGGAAACCAGTTGTAAAGTTGTAAAACTCAGTTGTTACAGATACAGCTAGTGATTTAATTCCGAGCCCCCCCACACTCCTCCCAATTGAATGGCAGTATCACTTTTAGGGATCTGACATGCTGCTGTTCTTTAGAAAAAGGAGAATCCACCTGTGAAAAGATAGGAAAAGAAATTGCATCATAGTAATTTAACAAGGTTTGTCAGGATATTGGGAGGGAATTTTTTTCAATAGGGCAGGGGTCCTAATGTGGTGTTTCACTACCCATTCATTTTTGGATGAAGGTAAATGCTTCCAAGCAACTAAGTATTGGGTTGTTCCCCTTTGGGTCCTAGAGTCCAGGATTTCCTTAATTTCAAAATGTTGTTCACCTTCTATCATGATAGGAACGGGAGGTGTAGGTGCAGGTTGTCTGAGTTGTGAGATTACTTCTCGTTTGAGTAAACTAATGTGAAATACTGGATGGACTTTCCTGAGTGTCTTTGGAAGGAGTAATTCTACTGTTACTGAGTTGATAACTCTGGTGATTGGGAAAGGTTCGATGAAATTTGGCCCTAATTTCTTTGATGGCTGCAATGACTTCAGGAATTTTGTAGATAAGTATACTCTATCTCCCACATCGAAAAGTTTGGGATCTACTCTTTTTTGTCAGCTTGAGTTTTAAAAGCCTTTCTAGCTTCCTAATCTAACCACTGACCATGTGTTTCGTAGGTTGTTTATCCATTCTTTTAGTGAGGGGATAGTGGGTTCTTCTGTGGGTAGTTCAGGCATGGGGTTGAAATCCTAGCCTGTTGCTACTCTAAAAGGGGTGAAACCAGTGCTTGAGTGCACAGCGTTATTGAAGACCTCTTCTGCAAAAGGTAAAAGATCAACCTAGTTATCCTGTTGAAAAGTAATAAAACATCTTAAGTATTGTTCTAGAACCATGTTCCAATTTTCAGTTTGACCATTGGTGCACGGATGGTAACTAGAGCTCAGTCCTTGAGTGGTGCCAAGTAAGTTTAAGAATGCCCCTCAAATTTTTGAGGTGAATTGGACCTCTCTGTCAGAGATGATTCTCTGCCGGGCTCCATGAAGGCGATAAATGTGTATCAGGAATAACTTGGCTAGACTTTTGGGAGTTGGGATCATTTGGCATGGTATGAAATGTGTCTGTTTTGAAAACAAGTCTGTTATGACCCAAATGACAGTATTCCCTGTGCTTTCTGGTAGTTCGACAATAAAATCTATAGCAATCTCCTTCCAGGGTGCTGAAGGCTCAGCTACCTTCTGTAACAGTCCTGGCATTTTGCCTTGGAGTCTTTTAGCTGCTGCACAAATTGGACAGCTGGCTATATAGCTCTCTATGTCCTTTTTTAGTGATGGCCACCAAAATTGCCTTTTAATTAGATGTAAAGTTTTTACAAAACCAAAGTGTCCTGCTAGTTTGGAGTCATGGCACCTTTCCATTAAGTACAGTCTTTGGCTAGCTGGAACATACAACTTCCCTCTCACCCAAGCTAGGTTATCTTTCATCAGGCAGCTGTCTTTGTGGCTCAAAAACCATTCATCAGTGGTCAAAGCTTGTTTAAAAGTTTGTGTAGTGTTATTGTCCTCCAAAGTGTCTTTTTTTCCCTGGGATCTGGTGGTTACTTTAGCACTAGTTGATTGTCTTGTATCATGGGTTTGATTGCGTTTGGCTTCATACTATTGTATTGCGGTTTCCTGGATAGTACATCTGCCAGAAAATTCCCCTGCCCGGAGGTATCTGAGCGTAAATTCAAACCGTTTAAAGTACTGAGCCCCTCGTACTTGTTTTTGAGAGAGTTTCTTTGGGGTCTTTAGGGCTTCCAAATTTTTATTATCCGTCCAGACTTCAAAAGGGATCTTACTCCCCTCTAGGAAATGTCTCCAGGTTAAAAGAGCCCATCGACCTGCATAAGCCTCTTTCTCCCAAATGGCCCACCTTTGCTCAGATTCATTCAATTTTTTGGATGTGGAAGTGCATGGTTGTAATTGGTATTTCTCATTTTTCTGAAGTGGGACTGCTCCTATCGCCACATCACTAGCATCTGCTTGTATGATGAATGGTTTCTCTGTATCCGGGTGCTTTAGGATTGGTTCTGCCGAAAACAGCCATTTAAGTTTTTCAAATGCCGCTTTGCATTCCATTGTCCAGTTCAAAGGCTGTTTCAGTTTCGGGTTTCCCTCCCCCTTTGTTTTTAAGAGCTTGGTGATGGGGAGAGCAATTTGGGCAAAAGTGGGGATAAACTGGCGGTAAAAGTTGGCGAATCCCAGGAAGCTTTGCAATTGTTTGCATGTTCTGGGTGGTTCCCAGTCAATTGCACTTTCAAAGGATCTATTTCTATGCCCTGGTGTGAAATGCGGTATCCTGAGTAACCAATTTTTTCTTGGTGGAATTCGCATTTGGAGAATTTAGCATAAAGTTTTGCGAGTGAAGTTTGTTCAGAACCACCCGGACTAGTTTTACATGTTCTTCATTGGTCTCCGAATATAATAAAATGTCATCGTTATAGACTATGCAGCCCTTATATAAATGCTCCTGCAACACTTCGTTTATTAATTGCATAAATACTGCAGGAGTCCCTTGTAGCCCAAATAGTAGCACTTTGAATTGATAGCATCCAAGAGGGGTGTTAAATGCCATTTTCCATTCATCTCCCTCCTTAATTCTGATATGGTAATAAGCCTCCCTTAAATCCAGCTTTGAAAAAATTCTTCCTTTAGCTAGGTGTGCTAGTGTATCCTTCATGAGTGGCAGGGGATATATATTTTTCATACTGATAGAATTCAAATTTTGAACATTGACACATAGGCGTTTAGAGCCATATTTTTTCTCTTTAAACAACACTAGGGCTGCAACTTTTGGCTGGGCTGGTTCAATGAAACCCCTTGCTAGGTTTTTTTCAATGAATGCCCTCAGTTCTTCCAGCTCCCTTGGAGACATGCTATACATCTTGGGTTTAGGGAATTTGGCTCCAGGTAGAATTTTTATCACACAGTCACTGGAGCGGGGGAGGGGGGAAGCTCATCAAATGCTTTTTTCCTAAAATCCTCAGCCAAGTCCTTATATTATTTGGGTATACCTTGGGTTGGCATAGTGTAAGCGGGCATTGCTGTTTCTAGGTGCTCTGCCCCCTCAGTTTCTTTGTCTGGATTCTCAGCAAAAGTTACGTGCATCTGCACTCTTATGGTGCCTTGCTTCCAATTAATTTTGGGGTTCCATTTTTTCAGCCATGCAAGACCCAGAACTAGTGGCCATTCCATGCCAGGTGCCACTATAAATGTAAGCATTTCCACGTGGCTTCCAATGCCTATCTGTAGAGGCTCAGTGGCAAAAAAAAAACCCTGCTATTGACCCATCAAGTTGGCAAAAAGCTATGGGGCTTTTCAGGTTCCTTACATTAATCCTCAACTTCCTTACCAGGGTTTGGCTGACCAAACAGTGGGTGCACCCCGAGTCCACTAAAGCTGATATTTTCACCCCCCCAGTTAGGGATAAACAGTCTTAGGGGGAGGGTAAGCGGTTTAATAGATTTGCTTACCAGTGGTTCATCCTCTGGATCGTTGGGGTTTCTTCCTCAAAGAAGGGAGGGGTGGAAATTCTATGGTCTCCCTACTCCTCAGGACCATCTCCTTTCCGCGCTGGCCAGGTTTCCTTGGATTTCCCCCCAATGGGTGGTCTGGTTTCTTAGCCAGCACCTGGGAACAGCATTCTGCAGGTCGGTGCCCCTCTTTTCCACACTTGAAACAGGCTAAGGATTTCAGAGAAGGTGTCGCTTGCAGTTTAAAAGGTTCTTGTTTCCATTGGAGTGGGGATTTCTTCCACATTCGTCCTGCTCGGTACTGATTTCTGGCCATGTCAATTTCTGCTTCTTCAGCAATGAGATACCACTCATGGTTTGGGGCACCTCGGGCCACACAGACATTGTAGAGGTCATCACTCAGCCCATCCTTGAACCAGCTTATCAGGATATCGTCTGGCCAGTTCACATGACATGCCAGGTCTCGGAATTCTTCAGTATAATCTGCCACTGGCCAGTATCCCTGCTTCACAACTTTAATGTGGTCACATGCTTTGTGGTCTGTGAGGGGGTCCTCGAACCACCATTGCAGGGCCATCATGAAATGGTCAAAGACCACTTTGCAGACAGATGCTGCTTTATGTAATGGCTCCTCTCCTAACTTAAGAAAGTAAAGACTCTCGAAATGGATTATTTCAAAAGGAACCTTTAATTAAGCAGGATGGAAAACAATTAGAGGCAAAGCAGCATCTGAAACCCTTTAGGCAATTCAAGAGGGATTAAACTCATAATGACCCCTCTCCTTTGTCCGAATGCAGATTCTGACCAATACACAAGTGTGAAGATGTTTCCTTAACTCTTCTGCCCTGAGAGTTGAATAACACATGTTCCCATGGCTATCTCTAGATAGACATTAAAATAAGATATCCCATATGGCCATCATAAACATCCCTTCAGAGATGCTGGGACCTTCAGTTTTCCGGTAATAGGAAACCAGTTGTAAAGTTGTAAAACTCAGTTGTTACAGATACATCTAATGATTTAATTCCGAGCCCCCCTTCCTCCCAATTGAATGGAAGTATCACTTTTAGGGATCTGACACATACATTGCATTGCTACCCAAAGAGGAGACTGATTTAACACAAACTAAGAACTATAGAACAATTTCCTTATTAAATTCAGATTATAAATTATTTGCATCTATAATGGCAGAGAGACTTAAAAAATATTTAAATATTTCTGATCAAAATGTTTTTTTTTACCAAAGAGACAAATCAAAGACAATATGAGAATGATTTTGGAGACTTGGAGTATTATGAGGCCCATCCCGAAAAACAAATTGCTTTGATGTTTCTTGATGCACAGAAGGCTTTCGATAATGTGAATTGGCGATTTATGTTCCCACAATTGGAACAGATGAATTTTGGTAAGAAATTTATTCAAGCTATACAAATGGTATATCATAAACAAACAGCAAAGGTAATGGTAAATGGAGAACTGACAGATTCTATTGAAATAAAGAGAGGTACGAGACACGGCTGCCCACTATGACCGTTACTTTTTGTCTTAACATTAGAAGTTTTAAACAGAAAGATTAGAGAAGAAGAAGAAATAAAAGGAATGAGAATTAAAAAAGAAGAATACAAGCTACAAGCATTTGCAGATGATTTGGTATTTATTCTTGAGGACCCAACAGAGACAGCATTCAAATTGTTAGAAAGTATAGAGAAGTATGGAAAAGTAGTAGGCTTGAAAATAAATAAAGATAAAACAAAGATCTTGACAAAGAACATGCCATTAAGACAAAAAGAAGAGTTGGCGGAAGTCTTGCAGATTCAAGTTACAAACAAGGTTAAATATTTGGGGATAAACCTAACAGCTAGATGCAGCACTCTTAAGGAGGACAATTATATTAGACTGAAGCAGCAAATTGCGACTGACGATGAAATGGGAAAACCTACAACTATCAATGATAGGAAGAATTTCTACAATTAAAATGAACATTTTACCCAAAATCTTATACCTGTTCCAGACAATCCCAATCAGATTGGGCAAGGACTTTTTTGAAGATCTAAACAAAATAGTTCTGAAATTTATATGGCAGGGGGGAAAAACAAGAATGAAACTCAAATTGCTACAAGATGCTAGAATAAGAGGAGGATTGGGCTTTCCTGACTGGGAGCTATATTACCAAGCAACAAACTTGATGTGGATTAAGGAGTGGATAACACTAAAAAAACCTCTAGATTATTGAATGTAGAGGGTCATGATTTACTGTTTTTTATGGTATAAAGGAACTAAAGCACATGGTTATTTTAGAAGACATTATATAAGGGAAGCTTTGCTATTAAATTGGGAGAAGGTTAAAAGGTTACATTACTTAAAATTCCAGTCTGGATATCAACCATTGAAGCATTTTCATATCTAATAATAAATAAAAAGGAATAAACAGTTAAATATGTTGAAATATTGAATCCAGAGGGTGAACTCAAATCTATGCAAGAGTTGAAACAAGAAAGAATAGAAATGAATTAGTGTTCATATGTGCCGATACACTCTAGATATAATGAAGATAGAAAATCAGAAGGTCTTTACAACAAAATGTCTGAGCTAGACAAAATTTTAACAAGTACTGATGAAAAAGTAATTAAAAAACTATATGGATATCTATTAGAGGTTAAACTACAAGAGGAACAAGTCAAAGAAACTATGATAGCTTGGGGAAAAATTTTTAGACATGGGATTGAGTTAGAGAAATGGCAGAAATTGTGGTCTCAAAACTATAAAATGACAATGTCAACTGCATATAAAGAAAATCTGCATAAGATGTTTTACAGGTGATATCTAATCCCAACGAGAATTGCATGAATATTCAAAAATAAGTCTGAAAAGTGTTGGAAATGTCATTAGACAACTGGGCTCATACTACCACATGTGGTGGACTTGCACTGAAGCCAAAAGATACTGGACTAAAATTCACATGTGGTTGGAGAAAATGATACATAAACACATACTTTAAACCAGAGATTTTTTTATTGGGAATCATACCAGAAACTTAAAACTTGAAATATTTGATTGTAAAGGTTTTAACAGCAGTTAGAATTGTATTTGCAAAAAATGGAAAAATGAGACAATACCAAAACAGGAGGAAGTTATTCGAAAAATAATGAAGTGTGCTGAAATTAGTAAATAGACATTTGAAATTAGAGAATAAGAAGATGAGCTATTCTGTAAGATATGGGATTTGTTTTATCAGTGGCTTGATTAAAAAAACCTGGAAATGAAAAATATTTTATTCATGTTTCAATTAAAGGAGATAAGTGATAATAAAATACATTTTGTTGTTAAATAAATTAATAATAATACAATGAAAGACTGGCATATATATGAATTGAATAATTTAGAATATTTTGTTCTGAAATGAAGGATAAGGATAATAATGAACCTATGTATATTTGATAGATGATTGGTGATATTATGCATAATTGTAAGTAGTGATGTATATCATAAAGATATTTTGTTGTTAAACAGTTTAACAAGGAAGTAATGAAAGATTGGTTCATGTATGAAGTGAATATTTAGAATACTCTGTTTAAAAATGAAGGAATAACATTTGCGCTTGAATGTATGATGCACAAGGCCAACAATGAACATAAGCATACTTGATGGATGATTGGCAAGACTATGCATAATCGAAAGTAGTGATGTATAAACATAAAAAGTTGGAAAATTCTTTCACACTGTAAAAATAACTAGAATGAGATAGATGATTATATAAAGTTATATTGTTATTAAATAGATAATTAAGGATGCAAGGGAAATAGGTTTGCTGAAAAGGAAGGTATATTAATTGTAACTGAATACATGATGCACAATGAAAGTGAGGTACTTAGTTTTTGTGATCGTATATGTAATTGAAAATATGGATGCACAAATGCTTGTAACCAAATGACATGCTATATGTATATATACATGTATATGTATATATATATATGTTTTCTGAGGTTTTCGCGGGTGTTAGTATGTAGGTCTCTAGTTATTCGGGTTTTCTCCTGCGTAAAATTTTACACGGGAGAAAACCCGAATAACTAGAGACATATATATATGTATGTATGTATGTATGTATGTATGTGTGTGTGTGTGTGTGTACACACACACACAAACACACACACACACACACACACACACACACACACACACACACACACACACACACACACACACATATATATATATATATATATATATATATATATATATATATATATATATATATAATATTTGTGCTGATAAATAAATAAAGGGAGACTAGTATAGATCTATTTCAAGCTATTTAGCTCTCATCAGCTAGCCATACCCTTACTGGGAATCGAGCCTGTGCTGTATTGCCTCTAAGGCAGATGTGTTAACCATTGAGCCACAGAGCTCGACTCCTTATCAGCCAGCCAGGGTGAAAGGTATCTATTTCGATTTTACAACCCCCGGTATGCCCAAATATGGGAGGAAGATCACTACTTCCATTCTCTGTCCTTCGGCTCGTCACAAGAGACCATCCAGACAGAACCCAATATTTTTTTACTGTTGCCTTTTTGTTACATTTGTTATATTTGTGCTGATAAATAAATAAAGGGAGACTAATATAGATCTATTTCAAGCTATTTAGCTCTCATCAGCTAGCCATACCCTTACTGGGAATCGAGCCTGTGCTGTATTGCCTCTAAGGCAGATGTGTTAACCATTGAGCCACAGAGCTATATAAATATATATAAAAACCCAGGCATCCAGCAAGTGCCAAAAGAGTACTAGGACATGGCAGGGGTTTTCAGTGAGGAAGAGTGTCACCATCTCCCCCTTCATTGGCCCACTGATTGTGCAATAGAGTTCATGGCTGGGGCTACCCTACCGAAGCCGAAAATGTACTCCATGACTCCTAAAGAGATGGTAGAATTAAGGAAGTACATTGACAACAATTTGAAGTGGGGCTTTATTGAGCTACCTAAGTCAGAAGTAGCAGCCACTATGCTCTTCAAAGAGAAGAAAGATGGCGGGGTGTGTCTTTGCATTGATTTGCATGGGATAAATGCTGTATGCATAAAGAACACCTATCTCCTTCATGAAGGATATATTGAACCACTTGGCGAAAGGCAAGGTGTTCATCAAACCGGACTTGAGCGAGGCATATTACCACATACATATCAGGGATGGAAATGAATAGAAGACCACTTTTAACTGCCCCCTTAGCAGTTCAATGTTATGCCATTTGGGCTACAAGGGGCCCCTGCAGTCTTCGTACAATACATAAATGTGGTGCTACATGAACACCTATACCAAGAGGTGCTCATTTACCTTGTGACATCCTCATTTTTCTGAGACCCTAGAAGAGCATGTGAAGCTGGTACAACAGGTCCTAGAAAATTTCTAGCTGCCAAGCTATACGCAAAATTATCAGTGTGAATTCTACAAAACCTTACTAGATTACCTTGGCTATTGCATCTCCAGGGAGGGGATAGAGATGGGTTGTCAAGCTGGCCTTCCTCAGCAACCAAGAAATAAACCACTTAACTCCATTTCGCAGAATTAAGAGTACTTTTACTGGTTATGAAAAGATAGCAGCTAAGCAAAGCAAGATCTGAGGCAAAAGCGTGCAAAATCATACATATCAATGTGACCAAACCCCCTCCCTCTGATAACCCCAACCCACAGTCCAATCTGAAAATCCCTTAGGTGTCATGTGAGTTCCATCTTCAAGGAGCATCATCTGGTTGGTATGCAGGACGGTTGGCCTTGACCACACCAAGCACTATCTCCAGCGTGCACAGTAGATGGTGAGAACAAAACTTCCTTTTTACAATCTCTCCTGCACTTAAAACTTCCCTTCTCAAATACCAGCCCCCCCTCCCTGTTTCAATGGCAGCCGAAAGCAAATAGCGAAACAGAGGCTGGATCCAGGATAAGTGAAAGCTATATTAGACTGGAAACTTCCAAGCACCCGCAAAGCTTTCTTGGATTTGCCAACTTCTATAAGCAATTCATCCTGGCTTTTGCAGAAGTTGCCCTGCCATTGACTAAACTGTTAAAAACAGGGTCTTCCCCGACAAAACCAAAGGCAAACCAACCTATTGGGTGGACAATGGACTATCAAAAAGCATTTGAGAAATTAAAACAGTTCTTTGCCCAAGAGTCCATACTGCAACACCCCAACTCAGAACAGCAATTCATAATCCAGACAGATGCCAGTGATGTGGCTGTAGCAGCAGTGCTATTGTAAAAGAACAAAGAAGGGCACCTCTTGTAATGTGCTTATGTCTCCAAAAAACTCAACGCTACTGAAAGGAGGTGGGCCATTTGGGAGAAAGAAGCGTATGCGGTCAGGTGGGCCCTACTCACTTGGAGACATTTCCTGGAAGGGAGAGTTGCCTATTTGAGGTCTGGACTGACCATAAAAACATTAAAGTCCTCAAAGGCCCCCCAAAACTGTCTCCAAACCAAGTTATCTGGCCACAATACTTTCGAAGGTTCAAATTTGAACTGAAGCACATCCCTGCAGGGAAGAACTTGCTGGGAGATGCCTTATCAAGAAAACCGCAATACATCAGTAAAAGGGAAGAAGTGGTTTACCTCATCCTTCCCCCTTCCCATCAAAAGGCAGCCCAAGTCACCACCAGAGACCAGACTAACTGGCCACCTACCCTCAGCCAGGACAAGCTGACCACAGCAATGAAATTGGTGCTGCCAGCAGACCCCTGGCTCAATGACAACAAGGACATCCTGACAATGAGAGATGGCTTAGCCTGGAAAGGATCCAAACTGTATGTTCCCACAAACCTGAGGCTGGAAGTACTACAGCGGTCTGAATTGGTCTGGGAGGCCAGTCAGAGACTGACTGCGTGAGGGTGACCCAATCATCAGAGTGGCCAGCTGGCATTTGTTTGGTCCCCTCCAGTCATTTGTGGAGTGATCTGGAGCTTTATCAGGGTCCACAGAGAAAGGAGAGGAAAAAAGCATGATCTCCTTTTCAATAGCTGCAAAATCCTGAAAGTGCTGTTGAAACTCTCAGTTAGAGATGAGATGTCTGCTTCATACCTCCCTATTTGTGCACTCATATTGTTCTGTGGAAAACTGGTCATAATTTTCTGCAGCGATGGGAAATGTGTGGTATTGGGCTGCGTTTGTGACAGGTGCCTTTGAAAAAGTAGCAGCTTGGTCCCAAAGGCTTTGATATGTGAATACAGATATGTCTTCAATTCTCTGTACCACAGGATTACAAGCCAGGTAAACATTGGTAAACTCTTGCTTTTCTTCAAGACAAATTTTCTCCACCATTTTAATCATGCAGTCTTTAATAAATTCACCCTCAGTAAAAGGTTTGCAGTGCTTGGCAATCAGCGTTGCCACCTCGCAGTTTGCCTTTGTGGCATCTTCATTTGATTCACGGGGTAAAAAAGCGCTGCTGTGCCATTAAAGCATCTTCCAATTCTTTCACTTTTTCACTGTGTTTGTTCCCAATCAGCTTGTTATAGTTAGCATGTTTCAATTGGTAGTTCCTCTTGATATTGAATTCCTTGAAAACAGCCACAGTCTCTTTGCAAATTAGGCAGATGCAGTTGTTTCATATTTCAGTGAAAAAATACTCCAATTTCCACTTCTCCTGGGAGCGGCGGTCCTTGCTGTCAACTTTCCTTTTTAAATTACAGTCGCCATTTTAGAAATGGGCACACAAGCCTTGTGTCAAAAGGGTCATGCGGTGAGAGTGCTGACAGGTCTACTACCATCTTCTGGTGAAATATAACCACCAGACTTGAAGGCGGTGCTCAGCCAGTTGTGGAGGGACAGCAGGGGATAGCTGCAGTGAAGAAAAAAACACTGGCCATTTGGGATAAGTGACAGGCTGAGCCGGAGGGGAGAAGAGGCTGCGGCCTGCTTGAAATTTTAAAATGGGCTGCAATTTGCCCTCTGGCTGGACTTTGAACATGTGTGCCCTACATCATTTTTGACAAATGGGAGTCCAATCTCTTATTGAAAACCTCCAGTGATGAAGCTCCCACAACTTCCAAAGGCAAGCTGTTGCATTGGTTGAGTGTTCTCACTGTCAGAAATTTTCTCTTTATTTCTAGGTTGAATCTCTGCTTGATCAGTTTCCATCCACTATTCCTTGTCTGGCCTTTAGGTGCCTTAGAAAATAATTTGACCATTTCCTCTCTTTGGCAGCCCCTCAAATATTGGAACACTTCTGTAATTTCTTCCCTGGTCCTTTTCTTCACTGCACTAGCTGCTTCCCAAGAATGGTTATTCTTCATATTTTAGTCCCCAGTCTCCTAATCATCCTGATTGTTCTTCTCTGCACTTTTTCTAGAATCTCAAGATCTTTTTTATAGTATGATGACTAAAACTGAATGTAGTATTCTAGGTATGGTCTTACTAAAGCTTTATAGAATGGTATTAGTACTCACTTGATCTTGATTATATCCCTCTGTTAATGCAGCTTAGAATTGCATTGGCTTTTTGGCAGCCGCTGTACATTGCTGGCTCATATTTAGATGGTTGTCCACTAAGACTCCAAAATCCCTATCACAGTTACTGCTATTAAGCCTTGTTTCATCCAGTCTAAAAACCAAACTTTTTCTTGCCTAAGTGTAGGACTTTACTTTTCTCTACACTGAATTTCATTTTGTTAGATAGGGCCCAGTGTCTTTCAAGTCTGTCAAGATCCATCTATTTTCTAGGATGTTAGCTATTCCTGCCAACTTAGTATCATCTGCACATTTGGTAAGTTCCTCTTTTATTCCCTCATCTAAGTCATTTATGAAGATATTGAAGTGTACTGGGCCTAAAATGGAACCTTGTGGTACCTGACTGCTTACTTCCCACCATGTAGACAACCTATTAAGGACTACTCATTGAGTATGGTTTGTCAGCCAATTATGAATCCATCTGGTGGTGATGCTATCTATCCCATTTTTTTCTAGCTTACCAAGAAGTAGGTTGTGGTCTACTTTGTTGAATGCCTTGCTAAAGTCTAAGTATATTTTGCTGGTCTACTAATTTAGTCACTATGTTGAAGAATGAAATAAGATTAGTTTGGCATGATCTGTTTTTACAAACCCATGCTGACTGCTAGTTATTACTTTACTCATTTCTAGATGTTGGCAGATCTGTTTTTTAATTATCTTTTCCAGCATCTTCCCAGGTATTGATGTTAGGCTGATTGGTTTGTAATTTCCTGAGTCTGTTTTTCCCCCCTTTTTTGAAGTTGGGAACCATATCAGCTCTTTTCCAGTCCCCTGGTAGTTCCCTCATGTTCCACAATTTTTGAAAGATGTGGTACAGTGATTCTGAGATGACATTTGCCAGCTCCTTTAGAACTCTGGGATGTAATCAACCAGGTCCAGATGATTTGTATGTGTCAAGCACAGACAGGTGTTCTTTTACTATTTTTTTTTACTTATTTTAACTTTTATTTCTAGTCTTGTCTTTTACAGTTATATTTTTGTTTTTTTAATAATTTTCAAAACAAACACAACACATCCTTCTTTACACTGTAGAAAGTGTATCAGTTGGTTACAAAAGACTTTCGTGCATCTCTTCCACAGTCAACAAACATAATTCATATTAACTCAAGTATTTTAACTCAGATATTTATACATATTTCCATCATCACACCTTCATTTTAATTTGACTATAATTGTTTAAACGTCCATCATAAACTATACTAAGATTTAATACATAACCACATACTGGCATTTCATTTACTATTTCTAAAATCCTCCATTAACACTGAATCCTTATGTCCTATTCCAGCTAAACATCCATAATATTTAATAACAAATTTTTCTAATCCTCCTTTCCAAATCACTGTTTACAATTTACATACAGTTTCCTTATGTTGTACCCATACCTATATATACATTGTTATCCTTATCCCTCCTATATTTAACTACATTCCTGTATCATAATATTTCCCCCCTAATAATCAAGACTTTAACTGTATCTAACTTAGTTCTTTTTTATTAACCTTTATATATAATCCAAAAGGATTTCTAATCTTCCTTTCATGGGTACCATTCTATATTCATATCCAATTATTACTTATCATAATACTACACATTGTATACATTAGTAACGTTATCAATTATTTATTTAACTATATCCATTGTCACTAAATTTCACTAAGTTTAACTAGTTTTAAATTGTGCTCTTCCATCTATCAACATGTATCTTTCCAGTAGCAAAACAATCTCATAACTTCTGCCATTTGTGGTGTCAGTCCTCTAATCATCTCCTTAATCAACTTTGTATGGACTCCTCTTAGCAACTCCTTGCTTATAAGATCTCTCATGTAATTTCGATGCCCTTCTTCTGTTTCCTTAATCAGTTTACCTTTGATTGTCAGTCGTGTTATCAATGATATTGCTAATAAAATTTCTCTCTTTAAATCCATAAATTCTTTTATTTTTTCTCCTTCTGTATCTTGCTATCTGGGGTAGATTTCCCCTCCATTTAGTTCCTCTTTCAGTATTCCACTCTTTCCATTTTCAGAGACAAACCAATCACTATAAATATCAGCAAATTTAATTTCTTTATATTCATTTTCCTCTTCGATTTTTAGGGTTTTAACCACCACTTTTTCCACTCGATAAATCTCCTCAACTTCTTCATCATATTTTGCTGTTAGATGCTCTAAGTCTTCTAGCTTCTTCTCTATCCTCTCATAAAAGCCTGCATCGGAGCATATCTATCGGCATTATGGACAGCCAAGAACAACCACATTGCTGCTCTGATTGCGTCCGCTGAGTCCCGCCCTGCCGCCTTGTTTAGGGTGACCCGCTCCCTCTTAAACATGAGGTTGCGGGGAACCCTTTACAAGGTAGAGCAGAGGAATATGTCCAGTTCCTCGTGGACAAAGTTGCTCAGCTTCGGATGGACCTGGACTCCAATTGCGCAGAGCCAGCCGAGGTACCGGGGAAGGTCTTGAACGACACCTCTGGACTGATTTTCAACCTGTTGCTCCTGATGAAGTGGACAAGGCCATGGGAGCGGTGAGTGCCTCCACATGTATACTGGACCCGTGCCCCTCCTGGCTGGTCGCGAACAGCAGGGAGGTGACATGGGGCTGGATCCAGGCGATGGTGAATGCCTCTCTTCGGGAGGGTTTCTTTCCACCGGCATTGAAGGTAGCGGTGGTGAGACCCCTCCTGAAGAAGCCATCACTGGACCCAGCCAGCTTGAACAACTACCGTCCAGTCTCCAACCTCCCCCTTCATTGGGAAGGTTGTTGAGAAAGTGGTGGCCTCGCAACTCCGGCGGTCCTTGGATGAAGCCGATTATCTAGACTCCTTTTAGTTGGGTTTCAGGCCTGGCTACAGCACAGAAACCGCTTTGGTCGCACTGACCGATGATCTCTGGAGAGCCAGGGATGGAGGTAATTCCTCCATCCTAGTGCTCCTTGACCTCTCAGCGGCCTTCGATACCATCGACCATGGTATCCTTCTGCGACAGTTGCGAGAGGTGGGGGTGGGAGGCACTGTTTTTCGGTGGTTCTCCTCCTACCTCTCGGACAGGTCGCAGTCGGTGTTAGTTGGGGAGGAGAGGTCGACCCCTAGGCCCCTGAAATACGGGGTTCCTCAGGGTTCGGTCCTGTCCCCCCTGCTATTTAATATCTACATGAAGCCACTGGGTTTAGATCATTCGACGGCACGGGATAAAACACCATCAATATGCGGATGATACACAGTTGTATCTGTCCACCCCGTGCCAACTCAGTGAAGGGGTTGACATGATGTGCCAGTGCCTGGAGGCTGTTAGGGTCTGGATGGGGGTTAACAAGCTTGTACTCAATCCAGACAAGACCGAGTGGCAGTTGTGTTTCCCTCCCAAAAACTTGGTCAATATTCCATCACTCAGGCTGGGGGGTGAAAATCTACGCCCCTCAGACAGGGTTCGCAACCTGGGGGTCCTCCTGGATCCACAGCTGACTTTAGAACACCATTTGTCGGCTGTGACCAGGGGGGCATTTGCCCAGGTTCGCCTGGTGCACCAGTTGCGTCCCTACCTGGACCGGGAGGCACTCGCAACAGTCACTCATGCCTTCGTGACCTCAAGACTGGACTACTGCAATGCGCTCTACATGGGACAGCCCTTGAAGAGTATTCGGAGACTTCAACTCATCCAGAACGCAGCCGCGAGAGCGATTGTGGGTGCACCTCGGTACACCCACATTACACCTATCCTCCGCGAGCTTCACTGGTTACCGATCAGTCTCCAGATACGCTTCAAGGTGCTAGTCGTAACTTATAAAGCCCTTCATGGTATTGGATCTGGGTACTTGAGAGACCACCTGCTGCCAATTACCTCCCACAGACCCATTAGATCTCACAGGGTTGGCCTCCTCTGGGTGCCATCTACCAGCCAATGCCACCTGGCTATTACCCGGGGGAGGGCCTTCTCTGTGGCAGCTCCGGCCCTCTGGAATGAACTCCCCGCAGGGATTCGGACCCTCACCTCTCTCCAGACCTTCCGAAAAGCCGTCAAAACCTGGCTTTGCTGGCAGGCCTGGGGGTGATGAGTTCCCTCCCCTCTCGACATGTATGGTTGTGCGACTGTTGTCTACTTTTATTATTTGTATTTTGTCTTTCATGTTCCCCTTTTTTCCCCCCCTTGAATTGTTCGCCCCCCTGAGTCCTCCCGGAGAAGGGCGGCATACAAATAATAAAATACAATACATTACAATACAATTTGTATTTGATAATTTCTGAGAATATATTTTGTAGATTTAAAGTTTCTTTCTGCTGTTGAGATTGTGCCATTATCTCCAGGTAACAAACACTGCTGCTCTAGCTTGGAAGGTTAATAAGATTAAGCATAGATTCATAATAACTTTTCTTTCTTCTTATCACTCTTCATAAACAAGCAGCAAGACCTTGGAGTGCCAAGCCAGGATAATCAGTGAGAAAAACAAGAGTGTTTCATTTCCAATACACAAACCTTCCAGCCTCTGAGTAGCAGGGTTACTGTTGCAACTTTCTTTGTTTCTTTTTGTATCTTTTTTGTATTTCAAGTTTTAAAAAAGTCTGATTCTTGAATGAGTTAGAACACCCACAGTAATAAAAGAGGAGAATTTTAGTCCATAGGTTACAAAGAATAATAAAAAAATAGAAGAAGAAAACAATCCATTTGTTTTAAAAGGCTTGCATAAATTCCATCCATGAAGATAGCATTTAAAAAGTAAGATAACCCACTGTTCAAAACCATTCCAAATTTAATTCTGCCACTTATTTCTTCTGTTCTCCAATTTAAATTAATTTTGTTTTTTAGCAATAGCAATAGCAATAGCAGTTAGACTTATATACCGCTTCATAGGGCTTTCAGCCCTCTCTAAGTGGTTTACAGACTCAGCATATCGCCCCCACAATCTGGATCCTCATTTTACCCACCTCGGAAGGATGGAAGGCTGAGTCAACCCTGAGCCGGTGAGATTTGAACCGCCGAACTGCAGATAACAGTCAGCTGAAGTGGCTGCAGTACAGTACTCTAACCACTGCGCTACCTCGGCTCTTTTATAGGCAGTCTCTTTTTAAAACGGTAAAGATTCCTCACCAGCTGGAAACACTTTCTCTTTCCGTATCCTTCTGTTTTGGAGCCGCCCTGACTTCATCAGCCTTGGCTGGATTTTTTGTCGCCGCTTGAAGAACTTCTCTTGCATTGATCAGGGACTTTGTGATGTCCCTGAGATCAGGAAGATGTATTCTTCCTGTTCATCGTCTCTGTGGGATGGTTTAGGTCCGATTGGACCACCCAGCAGCAAAAGTATCAGCTGCGGTCCCGGAGCATCAAGACCACATGTCCATATCATTGCAACATTAGCTCCTCCTCCTACAGTTATGTTATTGGTAGGTTGGACTACAGTTTCTTTTTGTGTGAAGACCAATGCAAAGAATGAGTTAAGCAGTTCTGCTTTCTCTCTGTTGCCTGTTACTTCCTTACCGTCTTCTCTCTTTAGTGGATTGAGTGATTGATTTTTTCTTGTTTATATGTTGGAAGAAACTTTTTTATTAGCTTTGACTTTTGTTGCAAATCTTTGTTCATTCTGGGCCTTTGCTTTCCTGATTTCATCTTTGCAGATTCTGTCTATCTGCTGATATCTTGTTTTAATTATGTAAGTAAGTAAGATCTTTATTACGGTTAAAGACCAGCAATATACATTTGTCTTTACACTATATTAAAAATACTAACATTAAAATATAATTGAAAGTATTTACATTAAAAGTGGATAATAACATTATGGTCCAAAGATTGTTAAAGGTATGTCCAGATAATTGGTACAAGATGGTACTATACTGTAGCCAATTTTTTTCTTATGGACATTGCAGCAGCACAGAACTTTGCCACTGCATACGTGGTAGCAGGGTTAGTGTCCTGGAGGAGAAAGCCTAGATAAAAATTGTCTGCCCTCCGTGGCAATCTCTCTAATAAGGGGAGAATATATGCAGACTTACAAGCCCTGTATAGCTCGCAGTGTAATAGTACATGTGAATTATCTTCCATTTCTCCTTTACCACATATACAAACACGTTCGGCTATAGGTGTTCTTTTATACGTGCCCTGGAGGAGTGCTGAGGGAAGAATGTTAAATCTGGCTCTGAAGAAAGCTATTCTTTGTTTTGGAGAGATCAGGTCATTCAGATATCTTGCTGATTCCCACACACCCTGTTTGATTCTGTCCCTACTGTGGAGAGGCAACCTATTTAATTCTTCTTGGAACTCCATGTCCCTCATTCTATTGATTACTACTTGCTTTGCTTGCTCAAAGCCTAGGGACATTAAGAATAATGATGAAAGCCCATAAGAGCCCAGTTTGTGATCAATTGCTTGTTTCCAGGGGGAAGGGAAATTGTCAGTCAACACTAGTGGGGACAGTCCCTCTGGAAAGAAATGCATTTTAAGCCAATAAATGACCATCATCTTCCAGGCTCTTACTTGAATTTGAGGCATGCCTGTCTCAATTCTTAACTGGGCATTTGGAGTTCCATTGAGAGCAGCTAAGATGGCTCACAGGGATTTTGTTTGAATGGTTTCTAATGAGTTTCTTTGCAAGGATTCCTGTTTGTGCCCCGTAAAGAATTTGCGCCAATGTTTTGGCCTCAAAAAGTTTTAAGGCAGCAGGTACTAACTGACCTCCACCTGTATAAAAGAAATGTTTGATTGCATTTGAGGACCTAATGGCTACTTGAAATGTGTGATCCAGGTGTGCCTTCCATGTCCCTAGCGAGTGGAAAACCACTCCAAGGTATCTAAATGTTCTAACCTGTTCCAAAGTATATCCTTCTATTTGCCAGGAATATTGGCGTGGTCTTTAATTATGTGTTTCTTTCCATTTTTTTAACTTGTCCTTTTTGTCCTTCAATTTGTCCGAGAGATCTTTGTGCAGCCATGCTGGTTTCTTTTTGGATTTTTTCTTTTTCTTTCTCATTGGTATTGTGCTGGTCTGAGTTTTATGATCATATTTTCAGAGTTTCCCAAGATTCTTGAGTTGTTTTCCCCTTTAGGATTTTCATCCAAGGAATCTTCCCCAAAGTCTCTCTGTATTTTTTTTTAAATCTGCTCTTTTAAAATCTAAGATTCTGGTATCATTATGTTCTATTGCTTCTGTTTGTATTATGTTGAATTCTAGAGTGACATGGTCACTCTCACCCAAGGTTCCTGCAGTTCAACTCCCTCTATCACTTCTTCTCTGTTTGTAAGAATTAAGTCCAGTATAGCTGTCCCTCTAGTTCCCTCCTCTACCTTTTGGACAACAAAATTGTCACTTAGGCTGGTTAGGAATCTATTTGATTTCTCACTTGGTGCAGAGTTAGTCTTTCAATTGATGTCAGGGTATTTGAAGTCCCACATTACTATTGTAGTGTATTTCCTACATATATTTGTAGTTGGTTGGCAAAAAGGACATCTATTTTTTCTGCTTGATTGGGTGGCCTATAGCAGTGATGGCTAACCTTTTTCTAAAGGTGTGTCAAAACTGTGTGCACATGCGCTATCACACGTGCATGCCCACTCCCCTGTGCATTCACATGCGACCCCCACCTGTGCATGCGCAAATGACCCCCTGCCCCATGAATGTTCGAGTGACCCCCACAAGGGGGGATTTTTACCCTCCCCAGGCTTCAGAGGCTTTCCAAAGCCTGTGGAGGGTGAAAATGGCCTCCTTCGGCCAGGGGAGACCATTTTCGCTCTCCCTATACTTCAGCCCAATGGCCTAATGGTCCAACTGTAAGTTTGGGAATGTACTTCCGGTTTGCCTGTTAGGCCATTTTTCACCCTCCATTTTTTCGCCTTTAGGGAAGCCTCCGGGGAGGGCGAAAAACAGGCCCAACAGGACAACCAGAAGTTCGTTTCCAAACTTTCAGTTGGCCCATTGGGCCTGTTTTTCATCCTCTAGGCTTTCCTGAAGCCTAGGGAGAGTAAAAATGGCTCAACAGGCAAACCAGAAATTTGTTCTCAAACTTCCGGTTGGGCCATTGGGATGTTGGGCTGAAGTCTAGGGAGGGCGAAAATGGCCTCCCCGGGTGAGGGGAGACTGTTTTTGCCCTCTCCAGGCTTTGGAAAGTCCCCAAAGCCTGGGGTGGGTGAAAATCTCCCCCCCCCATGAAAATCAGCTGGCCAGTGTGCACATGTGTGCCGGAGCTGAGGGCTCCTGAGGGCTGCTGAAGACTGCCGTGCCACAAATATGGCTCTGCATGCCACCTGCGGCACGTGTGCCATAGGTTCGCCATCACAGGCCTATGGTATACTGAACACCTATGGCTATGTCATTCTTTTTTTCTTTTATATTGACCAGTATGCATTCTAGGAAGTTTTTGTCTTTGGTTTCATGCATTTCTGTAGCAATATAATGGTTTTTTAATACAGTGCAAATCCACCTCCTCTTTTATAGGGTTTGGGGTTTCTGAACAGTTTGTATCCTTCTATCACTATGTTCCAGTCATGGGTTTCATCCCACCAAGTTTCTGTTATTCCAATTATATCACATCTATCTTCATGTATTGATAGTTCAAGTTCATTCTGTTTGTTTCATAGACTTTGTGCATTTGTATATAGGCACTTGAGATCTTTATGTCTGACTGTGTGTATGCTTCCTATGCCCCCTATTTGGTGTTTGTGTTTGTCTTTCTTCCCATACCTCCTTATTTCATTATTTGACTTGCTTTCTGGGGTTTTTTGCTTAGAATTAGGTCTTGAAGATCTTAAAGATTGATCACTTTCCCTTTCAATTTTAGTTTAAAGCCCTCCTGATAAATAGAGCCAGTCATTGTTCGAAAACATTCTTCCCAGTCCTTGTGAGGTGCATCCCATCCCTTGCCAGAAGCCCAGATAATACAGACAATGCCCCAGAAATCAATTTTGTTTGGCAACACCAACCCTTTAGCCAGTGGTTCACTTCTCAAATTCTTTGTTCTCTTGCGGGATGTTGTTCTTTCATCAGCAATAAAAAAAATATTGGGCACCTAAATTCTTGACTTTCTTGCCTAGCTGCTTATAATTACTCAATATTGTTTTCAAGTCCTTCTTCTGTCATTCATCCTTATGTATATAGTACAAAAGGGTAGTAATCTGTGGATTTTATTATTTTAGTTAGATTCTCAGCCCACATCTTTGATTTTAGCTTCAGGGAGACAAAATACCTCTTTGGATTGACAGTCTAGCCTACGGACAGCTGATTCTGTTCTCTTGAGAACTGAATCTCCTACAACCAACACTCACCTTTTTTTTCCTAGAGAGGTTTGGAATATTTTCTATCTATCACAGAAGTATTTGATGGTGGTACTTTTTAGGGATGTTTAATGATAGATATTTTCTATGTGTCTGCATGTTTTCTCCCAGGTAGAGTCCATAAAATTGATTGCTTGGCACCAGTGCAGCTGCATCAGAGTACGTTGGGATGGACAGGGGTTTGTGTTTTCTTCTATGAGTGACATGTTTCCATCTGTCATCAACTTCCTCTATGGCGAGTGTCAGCAACCCATAGCTCCAAAGCTACATGCGGGTCTTTCACCCCTCTGCTGCAGCTCCCTGTGGCCCTGTCACAGCAGAGGGATGAAAGAGCTATCACCTTATCATGGCGGTGGAGGTGGAGCCTTAGTGTGGGAGGAAAAAGCTCCTGCACTTGACTTTGTGGGGCAACAGGATTCTGCCTTCATCGTGGTACATTTGCAGTTGCCACCAACAAAATGGATTGGGAGAAAATGGCAGGGGTGGTTCTTGCAGGGTGTGGGCCATCCCCCAAGCCTGTCCTTCCTCTTTCCTCATCAGCGGGGCAAAGAGAAAGAAGAGGGCAGTGTGGGGAAGTGCTCCCCACCCCTGGCCAAGTGCCAAGCACAAAAGCCCAGTGGGATGGGGAGCAGTTGGGTGGAGAGGCCTGGCCTGGCTCTCACAGTGAGACACTGTTTGGCACTTCCAGACATGAGCTGCTGACTTTAAAAAAGGCTACACCTTTGGGGAAGAAGGCAGGGCTTAGCAGTGTGAAGACGAACTTTCAGGCTGTTCCTGAATGACCATCTAAACTGGATCATCTGGACAGTTCTTTTTGGACCCAAGCTGTCCCGAAGAGACAGTGAAAGGTAGGGGGAGACCCAGTGGTCCTAGAGATGTTTGCAACATCTCTGGGGACCTAGGAAAAACCCTCTTTGCCAGCGATTTCTGGATTAGCCGCAAGGCTACTGAAACTGCTGATAGCCCTAAAGAGACTGGATAAGAACATGTCATTTGGTGTGAGTTTTTAAAATCTTTTTTTATTGGAAAGAGAACATTCTAAATTTGGAAACTTAGTTTAAAATAAGGCTGACTAGTGAGAAAAGTGGCGGGTATAAGATTTCCCAATTGAAGGATTATTTTTTATTTTTTCTGTTTCTCTTTTTATCTTTGGAAACCGGGCTGGACATTCTTGTAATTCAAATCGGCTTTTTGCGTTTTTCTTTTTACCATTGATATCTTTAACTTTGGACCTTGTGGGGACATTGAATTTAAACTTAAAGTGCTCTGAAGATCTGTTTTTTGTTTTCTTTTAGCTTTTTGGTTGTGTTTCAATAATTAGTAAACTGTAAACAAAGAAGCTATGGAAGCTTTAATACTGAGTTAATGCAAGCTAACAAGTTAATACAAGTTAATACTGCCATCTAGCGGACTTGAACTATTGTTACCAAAATTTCCCCTGTAATTTATCTGACTTTAAAAAAAGGCTTTATTTACACAGCTGCTGCTTTTTCTTACCTGGAGCTCTGTCTCGGACTAAATAATAAAGCGTCAAAGGAGGCTGAGAATGACCTTGGAAAGACTTTTATCTTAGGGGCAAAAAAGTCTGAAAAGACTATTTGTTTTAGCTTGGTGGCATTTTTTCTTTTTTCAACATTACTTTCACATCATTCTGCTGGGGAGATATTGACATTGACTTTTTTCCTTTTTTATTATTACTCTTTTTGACTTTTTGACTACTTACTTTTTTTTCTTTTTTGTGGCTGGAAGCACCCTTGCTTTTTCTTTTTTGGGGTTTTCTTTTCTTACCTTATGTCTTCTTTTTGTATTTTTTTTGAAGACATTGGGACATCAATAGATGGCTCACCTTAAATTTTGAGAAAAATAGTCTGAAGAGTCTTTTTTTCCTCTTTCTTTCCTTCTTTCTTCCTTTATTCTTTCACTATCTCCCCCTTTTCGCTCTCCTTTTTTCATCCTCTTTCTTAAGCCAGATTTCCACTCTCCTCCCATCTTCTGTCTCTTACGCCTTTTTCTCATCGTACTTATAATCTTACACCTTCTAAAACTTGCTGACTATGAGTAGAAAAGCAGCCCCCCTTTGGCTCTACATCAACTTCCACCCCCACACCTGTGGGAGGCCAGAGGACAATACAGCCAATGCTTCAGCAAGAAAAAGAGAAAGGAGCAAATTTTGAAACACTCCTGCAAGCAATGCAGAAAATGCAAGCAGGACTTGACAGTAAGGATGACAAGCTAGACACCCTTGTAAAGAAGTTTGAGAGTATGGAAAAAATGGAGATAACGGAACAACAAAACCAAAGCATAGTACAAAAAGTTGATAAGATGGAAGGGTAAATTGAAAGTATGCATAACTGGATGACGAAATATGAAGACAGGATTCAAAAAATTGAAGATAAAATCCAAGAAGGAGAGAAGAAAACCGAGAAGCTAGAGAGCAGACTAAGCGACATTGAAAGAGAGAGTAGTGGAATACTAAAATGGGAGAGGGATAGGTCTGAATTTTTCTTAAGATTTCAAAACATAGAAGAAGAAAAAGGAGAGAACTTAGTTCAGATAATATCCAAGATTCTGATAGATGTATTAGAGATATTCAAAGATAAGATGATAGATATGATAGACGAATCCTTTCGAGTACATACAAGATATGCAATGAGAAATGCTCTTTCAAGGGAAGTGCATGTAAGATTTACTAAGAAAACAACCAAATTACAAATCTTACAGAAAATGAGAGATAGAAAATTAGAATACAAAGGCAAGGAGATTGTAGTTCTCAAACAAATCCCGAGAGAGGTGAGAGAGAGGAGAAGAGAATACCAATTCCTGACCAAAGTTCTGATTATAAAAGGTGTTAATTACAGATGGCTCATACCGGAAGGTCTACTATGTACATGGCAAGGACAAAGACACAGAATAGATACGACTGAGAAGGCAGAAGCTTTTTATGCAGAATATTTTAGAGAAATGGCTGAGAAAACTGGGAAAGATGACTCTGTGGCACAACTACTGGAATCACCACAACTGCGACTGAAAAAGTAGAAGGAGCTGTAGGTGGAATTGAGAAAGAAGAAGGTGCGGTGGGGGATGTAAGCTGTAGAGAAAAATGAGAACCCAGATCTACTAGAACTATAAACCCTGTATATAAAGTATAAACATGGAAGAAAGAAAAATGATTACAATTAACATTAATGGACTTAATTCGGTAACTAAAAGAAAGAAAACATTCCATAAATTAGAGAAGTTAAAACTTGACATAATTTGCCTACAAGAAATACATATCCAAAAGAGATATGAACATCTACTAATTCAACCAAAGCTTGGGAAATGTTTTCAACACTGGCGAACTGCAAGAAAAGAAGAATGATCTTCTATATTAAAGGCAATATTCCAGCAAAATTAATTTATGCAGAGGAAGAGGGAAGAATTCTGATGGTGGAAATTATGGATACTAAAAAAACACTCTTAATCGGAATTTATGCCCCCAATGAAAAATAAGATGAATTCTATAAAAAATTACATAAAAGAATTTTGGACTTAGACTATGTTGATATTTGTATGATGGGAGACTTTAATGGCATCGTGAACCAAAATATGGACTATAAAACACACAAAACAAAAAAAGTTAAATAGAAAGCTGCTGCCGAAATCCTTCTTTAGGATGATAGATGAAGTAAATCTAAAAGATATATGGAGAGAAAGAAATGCCAAAAAAGAACAATACACTTTCTATTCAAATAGACATTCATCATTTTCTAGAATAGATATGATATGGGCTTCAGCTGCAATGTACAAGAAATTGAGATTGGAGCAAGCACTTGGGCGGACCACAACCCAATTTCAATTAAATGGAAAGGCCAAAGGGCAAGATCCAGATGGACATTAAATAATACTATATTGAAAGAAAAAGACTTTGTACAAAAAATGGAAAAAGAGTTAGTCCTTTTCTTTAAAGAAAATAGGAAAGAAGATACATCAATGCAGAATCTTTGGGACACAATGAAGGATGTTACTAAAGGTCTGATAATAGACTACACAAGGAAGAGAAACCTAAAGAAAAGACAAATGCATAAAGCTTTAGATAATGATTACAAAATACTTGAAAGAGAACTACAGAGATCGCCACAAAAAAAAGATGTCAAGATAAAAATAGACATAATTAAACATAAAATGGACCTACTGGGAAAGGAAGAACTGGCACAAAAAATTAGAGGTGCTAAACAGGACTATTTTGAAAATGCAAATAAACCAGGCAGGTGGTTGGCATATAAGCTGAAAAAAGAGAGAGAAACAAAGAAAATATTCCAATTAAGAGATGAACAAGGACAAATTCAGTATGGAAATATTGAGAAAAAAAATATTATACAAGACTACTATGCTAAGCTCTACGAACAAGAGAAGGTGGAGGAGGGAGGAGTCAAAAAGTACTTACAGGATGCCAATCTTCCCCAGATATCAGATGAAATTAGAACAATGCTAGAAAGTAAAATAACAATGATGGAGCTAACAGATGCACTTAAAAAACAAAACAATGGGAAAGCCCCAGGACCGGATGGACTACCTATGGAATTTTACAGAACATTTGAAGAAACATTGATTCTCCCACTCCTACAAGTCATGAATGAATTGATATTTGAGAGCAAAATACCGAAGTCATGGTCAGAAGCGTATATTACATTACTACCCAAGGAAGAGACCGATCTAACACAAATTAAGAATTATAGACCAATTTCCTTATTAAACTCAGACTATAAGCTATTTGCATCTATACTAGCTGAGAGACTTAAAAAATATTTAAATGGCTTCATCCACCCAGATCAAAATGGCTTCTTACCTAAGAGACAAATTAAAGATAATATGAGAATGATTTTGAATACTTTGGAATATTATGAGGCTCACCCCGAAAAACAAATGGCTTTGATGTTTCTCAATGCTCAGAAGGCTTTTGACAATGTGAATTGGCAATTTATGTTTTTACAACTGGAGCAGATGAACTTTGGTAAGAAATTTACTCAAACCATACGAATGATATATCAGAAACAAGCAGCAAAGATAATGGTAAATGGAGAATTAACAGATCCTATTGAAATAAAGAGAGGTATGAGACAAGGTTGCCCATTATCACCACCACTCTTAACATTAGAGGTCCTAAACAGAAAGACCAGAGAAGGAGAAGAAATAAGAGGAATGAAAATTAAGAAAGAAGAATATAAGCTACAAGCGTTTGCAAATGATCTAGTTTTTATTCTTGAAGATCCACTAGAAACAGCACCCAAACTGCTAGAAAGAATAGAGGAATATGGAAAAGTAGCAGGCTTGAAAATAAAGACAAAACAAAGATTATGACAAAGAATATGCCAGCAACACAAAAGGAAGAGTTGTCAGAAACTTTGCAGATTCAAATTACAAGTAAGGTTAAATATTTGGGGATATACTTATCACCTAGATGCAACACTCTTAAGGAGGACAACTATACTAGACTAAAACAACAAATAGCGGCTGATCTGATGAAATGGGAAAATTTGCATCCATCAATGATGGGAAGAATCTCTACAATTAAAATGAACATTTTACCTAGAATTTTATACCTGTTTCAGACAATCCCAATCAGATTGGGTAAGGATTTTTTTCAAGATTGAAATAAAATAGTTTTGAAGTTTATTTGGCAAGGGAAAAAAGCTAGAATAAAACTTAAATTGCTATAAGATGCTAGAATTAGAGGAGGATTTGGCCTACCTAATTGGGAGCTATACTACCAAGCAACAAACTTGATGTGGATTAAGGAATGGATATCATTAAAAAACTCTAGATTATTGAATGTAGAAGGTTATGATTTACCGTTGGGATGGCATGCTTTCTTATGGTATAAGGGAACTAAAGCACATGGTTATTTTAGAAGACATTATATAAGGTAGGCGTTGTTATTAAACTGGGAAAAGGTAAAAAGATTACACTACTTAAAAATTCCAGTCTGGCTATCAACAATTGAAGCATTTTCATATCCAATAATATATAAAAAGGAACAAACAGTTAGATATGTTCAATTATTGAATGCAGAGGGTGAACTCAAATCTATCCAAGAGTTGAAACAAGAAGGGATAGAAATGAACTGGTATTCATATGTACAGATACAATCTAGATATAATGAAGATAGAAAATCCAAAGGTTTTTACAATAAAATGACTGAGTTAGACAAAATTTTAACAGGTACTGATGAAAAAGTAATTTAAAAACTATACGGATATTTATTGGAGGTTAAACTACAAGAAGAACAAGTCAAAGAAACTATGATAGCTTGGGGGGGGGGAACTTTAGGCATGGGATTGATTTAGAGAAATGGCAGAAACTGTGGTCTCAAAATTATAAAATGACAATGTTTACTGCATATAGAGAAAATTTGTATAAGATGTTTTACAGGTGGCATCTACCCCCAACCAGAATTGCAAGAATGTCCAGGAATAAATCAGAAAAGTGTTGGAAATGTCATCAGATACCGGGCTCATATTACCACGTGTAGTAGACTTGCATTGAAGTTAAAAGATACTGGACTAAAATCCACATGTGGTTGGAGAAAATGACACACAAACAAATAGACTTTAATCCAGAGAACTTTTTATTGGGGATCATACCAGAAATCTATAACAAAGACTTAAAATATCTGATTGTCAATGTGATCAGCAGGTCAGCGGTTCAAATCTCACCGGCTCAGGGTTGACTCAGCCTTCCATCCTTCCGAGGTGGGTAAAATGAGGACCCAGATTGTTGGGGGCAATATGCTGACTCTCTGTAAACCGCTTAGAGAGGCCTGAAAGGCCTATGAAGCGGTATATAAGTCTACTGCTATTGCTATTGCTATTGCTATTAACAGCAGCCTGAATTGTATTTGCAAAAAACTGGAAAAATGAAACAATACCAAAACAGGAAGAAGTTATTCGAAAAATAATGGACTGTGCTGAAATGAGTAAATTGACACTTGAAATTAGAGAACAAGAGGACGAGCAATTTTATAAGATATGGGACTTGTTTTATCAGTGGCTGGGGGAAAAAACTTGGAAATGAAAAATGTTTTATTCATGCTTTAACTGAAGGAGTTAAATGATAACACAATCATGCTGTGAAATAAATTAACAATGATACAATGAAAAACTAATATATCTATGAATTGAATACTTTAGAACTTTTTGCTTTAAAAAGGATAAGGATAAGGAATACTGCAATGTGCTCTACATGGGGCTGCCCTTGAAGAGCATCCGGCGACTTCAGCTAGTCCAGAATGCGGCCGCGCGAGTGATCGTGAGCGCACCACGGTTCGCCCACATAACACCGACCCTCCATGAGTTGCGCTGGCTACCTGTTGATCTCCGGGTGCGCTTCAAGGTGCTACTCACCATTCATAAAGCCCTCCATGGTAGTGGATCTGACTATTTGAGAGACCGCCTTCTGCCAATTACCTCCCTCCGTCCCATCAGATCGCATAGAGTAGGCCTCCTCCGAATTCCATCCGCCAGTCAGTGCCGACTGGTGACTACGCAGAGGAGAGCCTTCTCAGTTGCAGCTCCGACGCTTTGGAATGATCTCCCCGTGGAGATTCGCACCCTCACCACCGTCCAGACCTTCCGCACAGCCCTCAAGATCTGGCTATCCCGTCAGGCCTGGGGATAAGACCCTAACCTCGCCCCACCCGAATGCTGAATGAATGTTGTGTTTTACTGGTTTATTTTTTTTATTCACATTTTTTTCTTGTGTTTTGTCTTGCACTCCCTTCCTATTAATTGTAAGCCGCCCTGAGTCCCCTCAGGGAAAAGGGCGGCCTATAAATGTCAAATAAATGAAATGAAAGGATAATAATGATTTTATGTATACTTAATAGAGGACTGGTGATATAATGTATAACGTTAAGAATGTACTATAATGATATCTTGTTGTTGATAAATAATTTTAATAAGAAAATAATTGAAAATTGGTATATATATGTAGCGACTATTTAGAATATTTTGTTGAAAAATGAAGGAATAAGACTTCTGTTTGAATATATGATGTACAAGGATAATAATGAACATAAGCATATTGGTGGAATTATGCATAATTGAAAATAGTGATATACAAATATAAATGGTTGGTTAAAAATTTTTTTTTCTACTACATGGGATTATACAAAGGTATACTGTTATCAAATAGATAATCAAGAATGTAAGGGAAACATGATTTTCTGGAAAAAAAAATACTAATGGTAACTGAATATATATTGTACAATGAAAGTGAGGTAAGTGAGGAAAAATCTGAGATGGTAAATATTATTCGAGAATATGGATGTTAAAACACCTGTAACCAAACGACATGCTGTATGTGATTTTTTTTTGTGTGTTTTTTGTGTTTTTTTAATTGTTGTGTGTATTAAATATATAAGTATATATACAACAGAGAGATACAAAGTGTGTGTGTGGGGGGAAATATAGTTAGGATAGATTAGCAAAGGTAAGGGAATAAGAAATGATACTAAATTATGTCTGGGTTGGCGGAAATACCATCCCAAGGAAACATAAACTGAGATTTAAAATAGACACACCAACAACAATAGAAAAAGAAAGGAAGAGAGGAGGAGAGAATGAAAGTAAGACGGGGGAAAGAAGAAAGAAGTAAGGAGAGGAGGATGGAAAGGAGAGAAAGAGGAGGAGGAGAGAGGGTAGAAAGGGGAAGAGGAAGAGCAGGAGTAGGAGAAAGGTACGGGAAGAAGGAAGGGGAAGGAGAGGAGGAAGGAGGAAAGTAGAGAAGGGAGGGAGGGAGAAAGGAAAGGGAAAGGAAAGGAGGATGGAAGGGAGAGAAAAGGAAGGAGAGAGGGTAGGAAGGAAAAGAGGAAGAGCAGGAGCAAAGGAGAGGTAAGGGAAGAAAGAAGGGGAAGGAGAGGAGGAAGGAAGAAAGTAGAGAAAGGAGAGAGAGTGAAAAGAAAGAGGTAAGGAGAGGAGGATGGAAAGGAGAGAAAGAGGAGGAGAGAGAGTAGGAAGGGGAAGAGGAAGAGCAGGAATAGGAGAAAGGTACAGGAAGAAGGAAGGGAAAGGAGAGGAGGGAGGAAGAAAGTAGAGAAGGGAGGGAGGGAGAAAAGAAAGGGAAAATAAGGTGGTGTTACAACAGGAGGAAGGGATGGTAAACAAAGCAACCCAAACTGTATATTATAACCTATTAAATGAAATAATAAATGCATAAGAATGATAAATGTTAAAACACCTGTAACCAAACGACATGCTGTATGTGATGATAGTTTTGTGTGTGTGTGTGTGTGTGTGTGTGTTTTATTGTTGGGTGTATGTGTTGTCTATGTAATAAAAAAAATTATTAAAAAAAGGCTACACCTTTGAGGAAACCCAGCAGTGATGGCTGGGGCCATGGGAGGGGGGAAGTAGAGGCATCAGGGCTGCTCACCCCCCAGCAATCTGGGGCTGGAGGAGCATGGAGAGTTGCAGGCCAAGCACTAGAGCAGTGTTTCCCAAACTTTTCACATATGTGTACCCCTTCTATAATTTTCGTAACGCTGAGTACCCCTCATAAAAAACATATGCTTTAATAAAAATCAATATATATATATATATATATATATATATATATATATATATATATATATATATATATATATATATATATATATATATATATATATATATATATATATATATATATATATATATATATATATATATATATATATATATATATATATATATTTGGTACATACTCAAAATAAACGAAAGTTATATTATAAAGAACATTTATTTGATTCAATGAGAAGGATGAAATTGTTTATGTTGAGATGACAGATCATCATAATTTGGTTCCCTGGTTGTTAATTTTAATCTGAGATGCGGTTCCACATCCAATAGTCTGTTCCTTTTTTTTTGACTTAATGTCTACAAATGCAGAAAAAGCAACTTTGCATAAATATGAAGTACCCCCACCAAACTCTTCCCATACCCCTGGGGGTACGCGTACCACACTTTGGGAAACACTGCACTAGAGGGTCAGAAAGCACACTCCAACATCACTCCAACACGCATTTCCAGTGTGTACTCTTCCATCCTGAAATGAGATTGAGTGGGGGTAGGGGAAAGAGAGCAGGGGGAAGGATAGGACGGCTTCTAGGAGAAGAAGCCCAGCTGGCTCTCATCTTGGCATCAGGCAGGGGAAAGAACCAATAAAAATCCAATTTCCCCCAATAAATGGAGAAAATAAAGACCCAGCAGTCCATAATCCAAAAAGGGGAATGGGGGTCTGTTCGTCAGAGGATCAGAGAAGAAATCAGTCGAAATCTGGGTGGGAGACTATTCAGAGAGGGATCTGCCTAGGTCTCCCTCCCACTTAGATTCCCCACTCCCGGCTTTCTTCTCTAGCCTCAATTTAAGAGGAGGGGAAGCAAGGTGAGACAATAGTAGTTAAAAGGCTGAAGCTTGCTCTTGTCTCTGGGATGTCAGTTGCTGTAATACCTAAGGTGACCAGATTTTCAGATTGGTAAAGAGGGACACCTTTGACGGGGTGGGAGGGGCTTGATTAAAAATTTTATACGGAGCAACAAAAATTTTCATACAATGCAAAAATAGTATTGTAATGTTTTTTTTAATTTCAACATAACTACAATTTACAAATATAAATTGTACCTGTTGCCAAACATCCAAATTTTGATCACGTGACCATGAGGATGCTGCAACCAAGGGCCAAGGTGGCGCAGTGGTTAAATGCAGCACTGCAGGCTACTGCTAGATCAGCAGTTCAGCGGTTCAAATCTCACCGGCTCAGGGTTGACTCAGCCTTCCATCCTTCCGAGGTGGGTAAAATGAGGACCCAGATTGTTGGGGGCAATATGCTGACTCTCTGTAAACCGCTTAGAGAGGCCTGAAAGGCCTATGAAGCGGTATATAAGTCTACTGCTATTGCTATTGCAACGGTCGCTAAGTGTGAAAATGGTAGCTAAGTGTGAAAAATGGTCATCAGTCACTTTTTTCAATGCCATTGTAACTTTGGTCACTAAGCCCATTATACCACCTTTCTTGCCACAGTTCTTAAGTGAATAAATGCAGCTGATAAGTTAGTAACATAAGTGAATCCGGTTTCCCCCTTTTGACTTTGTCAAAAGGTGATTATATGACCCCCAGAACACTGAAACCATCATAAATACGATGCCAAACATCAAAATTTTGATCATGTGACCATGAGGATGCTGCAACGGTCGCTAAGTGTGAAAATGGTCGCTAAGTGTGAAAAATGGTCATCAGTCACTTTTTTCAATGCCATTGTAACTTTGGTCACTATACCACCTTTCTTGCCACAGTTCTTAAGCGAATCTTAAGTGAAGATGTTATATCTTAAGTGAATCTTAAGTCTTAAGTGAAGATGTTATACAGTAGAACCTCTGGTCACAAACGCTTCTGACCAAAATATTCACATTCTCCCCGCTGCTGATTTCCCCTTCTGCACCATTTTTTTTGTAAGCGCCAAATTTCCAAAATTAGGTTTGATTCATGACCAAATCAGTTTGCGACCAAAGTTATGGAACGAATTATGCTTGTGACCAGAGGTTCTACTGTATTCATGCCTTTACATACTCTATATCACCTCAAAATGTGGCACAGCCTTCATAAGTTTCTAATACAGATAAAATTAAATACAACATCAAAACCATAAAAAAGTAAAATTAACGTGGCTGGAAAATCCTATGCCTGTCTTGCTATTATTACTGACACACTTGCTGCAGTATTTGATGGCTAAAAGAAAAAAAATATATTGTTAAAGTGTGTATTATGTTCACTCCCGTGTCTTGTCTGCTGCGTTGATTTTGAATTTATTAAAAGAGCTTATTTTACATCAAATCCCTCTCATATTATTCTCCTATGTTCAATAAACCCTAAGAGACAGCATACTATACATGAAATTCCTGTAACAGTATATTTAGTAAATTGTGGAGCTGAGTTTATCCAATTAACTCAGTTTTTGGACTTGAGTAATCACATACAATAAAGGAAATAAAACTATTTAGAATGAAGTGTAGTTGGCTATTTGTGATTAAGGGTGTCATGCAGAAACAATTATAGTTTTGATCAGGAAAATACCCTTAAAAAACCCTTTTGTTCTTTCAGGGTTTTTTTAAAATGATTTTTCCATGGCACATCATAGTACTACACATATTGTGTTGAATAAAAAAAACAGCAGCTGCACATTTTTAAAAACCTACATTATTTTAAAATGCATTAAAAAATAAAAGAAAAAACCCAGCACACTTACCAGCAGGCAGAAACTCCAAGTCAATCCAAAATGATATAGATGTTAATACAAAGAACTGAGCAAATTGAAACTTTCCCACCATTTTGGAGCAGTCCTCCAACCTCCGTGCCCCTCCCCTCCGGAAAATCCAGGAAGTAACAGTGGTGACCTCTCTAGCCATTTCCTGCAGTTCTATGGTACTAGATCATTTTATTCTTATAAAATGAGGTAAACGCAATGCGGCACGGCACGGGGGGGATCCGTTTTGTTGCTTTAACATTTTAATATCTTCAATGAAAGTACTGAGACAGAGAGAGAGAGGGATTAGATAGGGTGTCTTTTGTCTTGCCCCGGTTAGGATTTCTTAAGCAAATCCACTGGGCTTTCAACATGAAGCCAGAAAATCGGGACTTTTTTTAAAACGCGGAGGGACATGGGAAAAATTGTTATAAAGCATGCTTGTCACGCTGAAATCGGTACGTCTGGTCACCTTAGTAATACCCTATGTTTGGTACTGTTGGAAGAAATATCCATCTGGGTTCAGTTCCAAGTGGACACTGGTAACATGGAGGCTGTTTGTAAAGATGGTTTAATGGTGGACAGGATCACATGACTTGAGTTCTTGAACAGAAAAGGGGAGAGATGCTTAGAGTCCCTGGGTTTTATGCCCTCTCCTGGGCTTTGAACTTCCTGGGGCACAGGAAGAGTGTCCTGATTGCTTGCTGTCAGAGGTCATAGCTGGCTTTGTAGGTTGTCTATGTGCTAAGTTTGGTTGAAACTTGGTGGATGTTGCAATAAATGGCAATGAAATGGGATAGATCTTTGTTATATAGAATAGACTGGCCCAGGTCTTAATGGCCCATTAACAAAGATGGGGTATGAGTTTCTACTTCTCTTTTAGGAGAAATTTTCTGCCTTTTTAGTATATCCTAAACTATTTTATTTTTCTAGTAGACGGATGATCATTTAAATTGTCCAATTTTAAAATTTTCAGTGGGCTTAAGTGCGAAGTTCATTCTTAGCCTATACTGGAATGTTCTATAATTATCCCTTTCGTCAGTGATGGGATTCAAATACTTTAACAACCAGTTCTCTGCCCTAATTCCTTGTGTGTCCAATCACAGTTGGCCAATAAAGAATTCTATTCTATTCTATTCTATTCTGTTCTGTTCTGTTCTGTTCTGTTCTGTTCTGTTCTATTCTATTCTATTCTATTCTATTCTATTCTATTGACTGGCTGGGTGGGCATGGCCAGGGGTGTGACAGCACTCAGCCTCCTGCAGCACTCTGCCAGTCAAAATGGGGGTTAATTACAAAATGTGGACTTTGCTTTGAGATATTGATGGGAAACTGTATTTTAAAAACATTTGAGGGAAGGGTGCAGAATAATCCTTCTCTGCCTGAGGCTGTAGAGACCCAGCACCAATCAAAACACTTTTTGTGAAGCAACTGATCAATATTGACATGGTAAGCCACTAGTATATAAAAATAAGAGCAAACTCCACTCCCTTCTAGTACTGATGATGTTAGCTAGTTTGGTAAGGAAACATCTGCAAGAAAACCATCAAGCTCAGAGAGGACCCCACAGTTCAATCCTGAGCTACAAATATTCTCTTCTATTGATGAACACTTTTTGGTTAGAGGGACTTAGAGCCTGCCTTATAAGAGATGGTCCCAGTGCATTTCATTCTAAATTTTGATATGATTTCTGTAAAAAAGAAATATAGAATTATAATAGCTGAGTATTTGATACATACATAAAAAATTACAGAGCTAAGGGATAAACAAATAAAAAACATTTGAAAAAAGAAAAGGCTCAGGAAAGCAAAAGAGTGAAAGCGTAAGAAAGAGGAAAAGAAGGAAACCCCAAAAAGAATGACTTCCAACTTTCTTTCGTACAAATATGTTAAAAAATACATTAAACTCTTACTCTAATATTAACATTTGTCTACATTATTTTCATAATCCCATATCTAATCATCAAAGCCCAGATCAATTTTTTTATTTCAGTTTCTTACAAAAATTCCAGTAATGGTTCATATCAATTTAATCACAATTTGTTAAGGAACATATGCAAATTCATATTGAATTATCATTTTACATTTTTTGTTTAGTCAGTAATTCTATGTATTGTTTTAATGCAAGACCCCATATTATTTAAATATTAATACCATCATTCATAAAATATTATCCAGCATATTTATTACAATTAATAAACATATATTTATATTAAGATCTTTCATTATTTGCTTATTCAACTTATAATCCTTCATTTTTAATTATTCAATATTTCAATAATTTTATATTAATCTTGATCTTCTGCATATCGTATGTTTTAATACAAATAAAATATTGTTAATCATATTTATTATATTTAACAATCCTACCAACATTCATATTGAATTATAATTTAGTAATACCACCCTTCCAATTCTATTTTCCCCTTATTATTGCTTCTCCTTATTACATAAAAATGTGCATTTCATGAACCCCCCTTTCTCTAAATCCCCTCCCTCTGATTTTTTAAATTCTATTTTGTTATGCCACTACTATATTAAACATATTCCCTATTATTATTTTTGAATATATTTTTTATTATTTTTACATTTAAAACAATGCAGTACTGCGAAGTCGAAGCGACCATACATTCACATTATATACAACTAGTCTCAACCATTAGCAATTAGCTTACAATACATTGTCTATCCTTCTGTCCAATCAAAATATATACAGTTTGTTCCAGTCTTGTCACCTTGTCTTATACCAATCATAAAATATGTTCCAGACTTCAAAATACTCTGATTCCACATCTAACCATATTCCCTATTCTAACCATCATCTCTTACCCATTTTAACGCTTTGATTATTCTTTTCTTAGCTTGTCTCCCATATTCCACTCTTGAATCTTTATTTCTATCTGTTTCCTCATCTTGCCTACTCATTTTAAACTTTCCTCCTTTTTCTGCCTTTTTCCATTGTCTAATTTCCAAAATATCTACTCTTGCTCCTATCTTTTTCCCATAAAAATCTTCCTGTTTCCCCGATTTCTTTTTTAATTTCCTTAGAGCACTCTCCCCTTAGCTTATGTCATCAATCCCTTTTTTATTATCTCTCCCCCCCCCAATTCCATTTGTTTCCTCTTCCTGGGCATATTGAACACTCACTGTCTCTTGTATTATATTTCCCAGAATTTCATCTATACTCTCTATTTTTTTCCATGATTTTCTGGTAGTGTCTTGTCGATGTCTCCTTTATACTTTGAAATGTCAACACGACCTCTTCCCAAGTTCCACCCTGTTCTTCTTGATGAAGCATCTTGTTGAATTTTATTGAATCAATTTTTTGTCCAATAATCCAAAGACCATATGTTCGAGTTTTCAAACACTTTTCAAAATGCTCAGTGTTCTTATTTCTTATATTCAAAGCTTAATCCTCTGTTCCTGCGCATGTGCGAAGAATCGGAATGGCGGCCAGGGCTTTCTGCCTTAGGACGATCTGGTGAAAAAGCACTGGGAGCCCTTGAAACCGGCTTCTTATCACTCTTATCGAGGTCCCCCAGGATGACAGAGATTCAGGG
Source organism: Thamnophis sirtalis (assembly GCF_051295495.1). NCBI lineage: Eukaryota > Metazoa > Chordata > Lepidosauria > Squamata > Natricidae > Thamnophis > Thamnophis sirtalis. Next base: position 62,282,282 of record NW_028261384.1, on the reverse strand, counting down.
GACGTGCGCGGACCAAAAGTTGAGGGGAGCCGATGCCTTTCATCAGCCTAGAGTCTCGGATTCTCCAGCGTGGCTTGGCGTTCTCAGCGGCGAGAAGGGCGGCTTTGTAGTGACGACGGAGGCGATTGAAAGCGGTTTGCGGAGGCTCCAGCAGCTGTGGGGTTTTTCAACCCTTTTCTTACAATTTTTACAACTTGGTGAGCTTACAGTGACTGTATTGACCAACTATTGCCATCTCTTAGAACTGGGGAGTGTAAACAGGGCTTCTTTTCGGATTAGGCGAATCGGGCGGCTGGCTGTGTGCGCCGTGGCCGGAGCCTTTTCCGGATGCCCCCCCTCCATATTTGGCTCAGCTCTTTCATCGATGCTACCTTCCTCAACAGCGCTGCTCCTTTCACCAACGCTGCCTCTTTTACCAACGCTGCCTCTTTTATCATCGCTGCTTTTTTCAGAAATATAGCCCCCTCCACCAGCACTGTCTCTCTTACCAACGCTGCCTTCTTCTCCAACTCTGCCTTTTCCATCAACATTGGTTTTTTGCCATTCTGGACTTTGACCATCTGACTTCCCTCACCTATATATTTAGGGCCTTTGGACCTGTTTTCTTAGCCCTAATTGTTGCCATCTCTATTATCCATGGTCTGTGGACTGCCAGTATTGCCATCTTTATTACCTCCCACTATGTCCCTTGGACTGCCAATTGGGATAGCGCCTATTTATTCCATCTAAGTCTCTTTAGGATGACGATACGAACTGTGGTTGCTTGGAGGTATTTATGGCACGTGAGAAGGATTACGCACACCTTTACTGGACTCTGTTCTACTGGACTTACTTGCACTAGCCTTGTACGAACTCTTCGCAGCTGCGCAATTTTTTAACTTGTGTGGTGAGTGTTTGGGAGATGTATGTGGTTGAGTGTATGATCCCACTTTTATTATCCTATTATTATTGTATTTTGTGTGTTTTAATTATTACGTGTGGACTGCTTGGGTGAATGAATGAGTGTGTTTGATTCGGAGGACCTGTCGAGGAACGCGGGGGTCATTGGGGTGGTTGGGGGAATTGCGGACACGGGAGTGGGCCGGAGCATTACGGTCGTAACAGGGAGGGGCAGATATGGCGGGGACTTTAGGGCAGGCCATTACCGGGGAAGGAGGGCTCGCTACGTTACAGAGATCCCTCCTTCCGGCCCTATGAGTCCCACTCCAAGGCCAGATGGCGTGAGTAATCAGGACCCTGGTCTCAGGCTGTTGTCGCTAAATGCCAGGTCTGTAGTTCATAAGGCTCCCCTCGTCCGGGACTTAATTTTAGACGAGAGGGCAGACCTGGCATGTATTACTGAAACCTGGCTGGGCCCGGAGGGAGGAGTCCCCCTCGTGGAGATGTGCCCAGAGGGTTTTCAGGTGCTCCATCAGCCGAGAGCTCAGGAAAGGGGTGGGGGTGTGGCCATTGTTATCCGAGAGTCTCTAGCACCTCGTAGGATCCCTGCTCCGGAGCTTGTCGGGTGTGAGTCCCTGCTGGTGAAGCTGGACCTCAAGGGTCAAGTGGGCTTGCTGTTAACGTACCTGCCTCCCAACAGCATTGCAGCAGCCCTCCCCTCGCTCCTCGAGTCGGTAGCCGAGCTGGCAATTGAGTTCCCAAGGCTCATGGTTCTGGGGGATTTCAATTTGCCTTCGCTCGGTGAACACTCTGATGGAGCGCAGGAGTTCATGGCTTCCATGACAGCCATGGGCTTGACCCAAGTAATTCGGGGCCCAACCCACTCGGCGGGTCACATGCTCGACCTCGTATTTTTCTCGAAGCAGTGGACTTGTGATCTTGGTCTGAGGGGTAGTGAGATCGTACCCCTGTCGTGGTCAGACTACTACCTACTGAGGCTTGACTTTCGGAGACCAAACCCCCACTGTAAGGAGGAGGAACCAACCAGGTGGTTCCGCCCCAGGTGACTTATGGACCCTTTGGGGTTCCAAACGGAGCTTGGGGTTATTCCTGATACCCTCGCCCACAGTCCGGCGGAGACTCTGGTTGCTGCTTGGAACTCGGCAGCGATGGAGTCTCTTAACCGGATTGCGCCTCTACAGCCGCTCCAAGGCAGTGGATCCAGGAGGGCTCCTTGGTTTACTGATGAACTCCGGGAGATGAAGCGCTGTAAGAGACGCCTAGAGCACCATTGGAGATCCAGTAAATCCGAATCGAGCCGAGCACTTTTAACATCCTGCATCAGAGAGTACATCCGGGCAATCAGGACGTCAAAAAGAACTTACATTGCCACTCTGATTGCGTCCGCTGAGTTGCGCCCAGCCGCCCTGTTCAGGATAACCCGTTCCCTCCTAAATAGGAGGGATACGGGTGATCCTTTGCAGGGCAGGGCTGAGGACTACGTCCAGTTCCTCGCGGATAAAGTTGCTCGGTTTCGGGCGGACCTGGACTCCAATCCTGCAGAACCAGCCGAGGCACTAAGGGATAATCTGGTAGGTCATCGCTGGATTGATTTTCAAGCTGTTACCCCTGAGGACGTGGACAAGGCTATGAGAGCTGTAGGTGCCTCCACATGCGTGCTGGACCCGTGCCCCTCCTGGCTGGTTGTTAACAGCAGGGAGGTGACACGGGGCTGGATCCAGGCGGTTGTTGCTGCTTCCCTCCGGGAGGGGGTCTTTCCCCCGCTTTAAAGGCGGCGGTGGTGAGACCCCTCCTGAAGAAACCATCTCTGGATCCAGCCGTTCTTAACAACTATCGTCCAGTCTCCAACCTCCCCTTTGTGGGGAAGGTTGTTGAGAAGGTGGTGGCCTTTCAGCTCCAGCGGTCCTTGGAGGAAGCCAGTTATCTTGATCCATTCCAGTCTGGCTTCAGGCCCAGCTACAGCACAGAAACCGCTTTGGTCGCATTGACCGATGATCTCTGGAGAGCCAGGGATGGAGGCCACGCCTCCATCCTGGTACTCTTTGACCTCTCTGCGGCTTTCGATACCATCGACCATGGTATCCTTCTGCGACGACTGCGGGAGGTGGGGGTGGGAGGCACTGTTTTACGGTGGTTCTCCTCTTACCTCTCGGACAGGTCACAGTCAGTGTTAGTCAGAGGGCAGAGATCGACCCCTAGGCCCCTAACATATGGGGTGCCGCAGGGTTCGGTCCTGTCCCCCCTACTTTTTAATATCTACATGAAACCGCTGGGCGAGATCATTCGACGGCACGGGATAAAATACCACCAGTATGCGGACGATACACAGTTGTATCTGTCCGCCCCGTGCCAACTCAATGAAGCGATGGACGTGATGAGCCAGGGCCTTGAGGCTGTTAAAGACTGGATGGGGGTTAACAAGCTTGTACTCAATCCAGATAAGACCGAGTGGCTGTTGTGCTTCCCTCCCACTAATTGGCCAAGTGTTCCATCTCTCAGGCTGGGGGGGTCAAATATTACGCCCCTCAGATAGGATCCGCAACTTGGGAGTCCTCCTGGACCCACAGCTGACTTTAGAACATCACCTGTCGGCTGTGACCAGGGGGGCATTTGCCCACTTGAAGAGTATTCGGCGACTTCAGCTGGTCCAGAATGCAGCCGCGCGAGCGATCGTGGGTGCACCTTGTTTCACCCACGTAACACCTATCCTCCGCGAGCTGCACTGGCTGCCTGTTGATCTCTGGGTGCGCTTCAAGGTGCTAGTTGTCACATACAAAGCCCTTCATGGTATTGGATCTGGATACTTGAGAGACCGCCTACTGCCAATTACCTCCACTAGGCCAATAAGATCCCATAGATTAGGCCTCCTCCGAATTCCATCAGCCCGTCAATGTCGACTGGCAACTACCCGGAGGAGAGCCTTCTCGGTGGCTGCTCCGACCCTATGGAACGAACTCCCAGTGGAGATTCGTACCCTCACCACCCTTCAGACCTTCCGCGTAGCCCTTAAAACCTGGCTGTCCCGACAGGCCTGGGGCTAAAGACTTCAACCCCACCCGAATAGTACGACTGTTGTGTGGTTTTTTTTTAACGATGTATTGTCTTTATGTGTATAACTTGTTTTGTACTTCCCTCCCCCTGAATTGTGAGCCGCCCTGAGTCCCCCCAGGGAAAAGGGCAGCATACAAATAAAGTTAAAATCAAAAAATCAAAATCAAAATTCCTCTGGAGAACCCCTTAAATCTTCCAGCACCTCCTTAAATTCCTCTACAAATCCACTCTTATATTGTAATCTTCAGGGGTCTTTTCAGCAATATTTTATTTCATAACCCTGAAATTCGTAGTGGGGTTATATTTAAATCTCTAGTAGGCAAACAACATTTTGGTAACGTGTTGCTCTTTCATCTGAATTTTTATCATATGACCATAGGGATGCTACCATAATCATAAGTGTAAAAAACGGTTATGTCAACTTTTTCAGTGCCATTGTAATTTTGAAGCATGTCCTGTAAAGAATATGGCAGTGGGTTACTATCTGCTAACTAACCACCCCTTTCCCCCAGGGGGACCTTTTGGTTTATCTAGAAACTTCTCACGGAATTGCTTCACTAATTAGCTTTCACATTCCAACTTTTCATCCATGTACTTCAGACAAATGATATCTCTTCCAATGCACTAAATATTGTAAACGACCCCTATATAATCTAGAGTCTAATATCTTTTAAACTTTATAATGGGTTTTTTCTTGTATTACTATAGGAGGAGGAGATGGTTGGGTCTGTGATCTTAATCTGGACCCAATCATAGGTTTCAGTAGGCTACAATGGAAAATGGGCTGTATTTTTCCTAGAATTCTACTGGATTAATTATTTTTACTATAGGGAAGGGTCCTAAAAACTTTGGCCCTAAGTTTTTGCTAGACATCTTCAATCTTATATATTTTGTGGAAAGAAAGACTTTATCCCGCACATGAAAGGGGGTTGAAGTGAGCAGTGTTTGTCAGCTTGTTTTTTGTACTCTTCTGCTGCAATTGCCAGAGCTTTTTTTGTGTCCTCCCATCCCTTTTTAAAAGTATCCATCCATTCAGCCAGGGACATTGAGGAGGTAGGTTCTCTGGGCAGTTCTCGCATGGGTACAAATTTCATGCCACTGGTAACTTGAATAGGAGTTAATCCAGTGCTGTTATGAACAGCATTGTTATATGCCACTTCAAAGCCTCCAAGTTTTTGTCCATACCTCAAAAGGGTGTTTAGCGCCCTTTAGAAAATGATGGCAGGTCGTCAAAGCCCAACGAACAGCAAAAGCTTCCTTTTCCCAAATAGCCCAGTGTCTCTCAGTGTCGGTCAGCTTGCGAGAGGTGTAAACGCAGGGTTGTAATTTTCCTTGTGCATTTGCTTGAAGCAGTACTGCCCCCAATGCCACATCACTGGCATCAGCTTGGACCACAAAAGATGCGTCCATGTCTGGGTGTTTCAGGACCGGTTCCTCTGCAAACAGGCGTTTCAACTTCTTGAAAGCAGCCTGACATTCCATAGTCCAATTCAAAAGCTTGCTTGGTTTGGGCTTTGCTCCTCCTTTTGACTTAAGGAGGTTAGTGATTGGAAGAGCGATCTTAGTGAAGGGGGGAATAAATTGATGATAGAAGTTAGCAAAACCCAAAAAACTCTGTAACTGCTTATGTGTGCGTGGGGCTTCCCATTCGGTGACAGCCTTAACCTTTGCTGGGTCCATCTCTATCCCTTTGTGGGAGATTCGATAACCCAGGTAATCCACCCTCTCCTGATGAAATTCGCACTTGGATAATTTGGCATATAGTTTCGCAGCACAGAGTTTCTTCAGAACTGTGTGAACAAGCTTCACATGTTCTTCATGTGTTTCCATGTAAATAAGGATATCCTCTAGATAGACCATCATGCCTTTGTAAAGATGGTCATGCAAAACTTCATTAATTAGTTGCATGAAGACCGCTGGCGCCCCCTGGAGGCCAAACGGCATTACTGGAAATTGGAAACAACCAAGGGGGCAGTTGAATGCAGTCTTCCATTCGTCCCCCTCCTTAATTCTGACCTGATAGTATGCTTCCCGCAGGTCCAATTTAGTGAAAATTCTCCCCTTCCCTAGTTGTGCTAGCATGTCCTTCATCAGTGGTAAAGGGTAGAGGTTATGGGCAGAAATGCAGTTCAGATTCTTAAAATTCACACATAAATGAAAGGAGCCATCTTTCTTTTCTCTGTATAACACTGGGGCAGCTACTTTGGGTCTCGCTGGTTCAATGAAGCCCCTTTCCAAGTTTTTATCAATGAATTTTCTCATTTCGTCCATCTCCCTAGGTGTCATTGAATAAATTTGGGGTTTTGGGAGCTTCACCCCAGGTAGAATATCAATGGTGCAATCTGTGGCCCTACAAGGGGGCAATTTATCAGAAGATTTTTCACTGAAAACATCTTTCAGGTCTCAATATTCCTTCGGAATTCTTTCCTCCCCCTCAATTCTTTCCTGCCATCTGGCCGCTAGTTTGGGGACAGTTTCATCAGGCTCCGAATCCTCTATCCTCTGCTCAGGGGGTGTGGCTGACCGAATTCGTAACCACCCATTTCTTCAGTTAATGCGTGGGTTCCATTTACAGAGCCATGGGAGACCTAAAATAAGGGGCCAGTCCATCCCTGGGGCTACAATAAAAGTTATCATCTCTTGGTGGGTTCCCAGCCACATTTCGATGGGCTCTGTAGTAAAATGAGCAGATGGCTCCCCACAATAGAGCCATCTAATTGGCAAAATGCAATCGGGATTTTTACAGTTTTCAGTTTCAAGCCCATTTTCTCAACTATCTCTGGGCTTATAATGCAACGTGAGCAACCAGAGTCTAAAAAAGTCAGAATTTTCTCTTTTGTGTCAGAAGAGGGCACTCTAAGCTCAACTGGGATAAGCATGGGCCCGGAGCAGGAACTTACCCAGTGGTCTGCATCCTCATAGTCACTGTCATCAGACGAACTGGGGCTTCTGCCCCCTCCTTCCTCCAGCTCGAAGCGTCGAGAAATCTCCTCCCCCCTCAAAACAGGTTCTTTTCTCTTGCTAGGAGGCTTCTCAGGTTTTTTCTCCCTCCGGGAGGGTGGAGCAATATGGGTCATCTTGACTCAGCAATTCACAGCACGGTGCCCCTCCTTCCCACAGTGGAAGCAGACGGAAGGCTTGGGCTTGCCTATGAATCCTCCCCTTCCCCCTTTTTGCACCTTTGGGAGGTTTCTGTATGAAATATTGAGGCCACTTATCAACACTATAGTCTAGCTGCTTGAAGACTGCGGCCTTATTGTTCTGGATGCTGTGGAGTTTGTGGGCCTTATTTTGCGAATCCTTGTTGGGCCACCTGTGGTGAGAGACGGGCGGTGGCCTCCCGACCACCGGGGCCGAAGACACCCATAGAACCTGGAAGAGCAGGCTGAAACCGTCTGGCTGCCGTGGAAGCGGCTATCGGTGACTGCTGGGGGGCCCCGACCCCCCTGGGATTGCCTGACGCCTCCTCTGCTGTTGTGCCGCTGTAGGGTCAGGCTAGGGACAGGGCAGGGTTAGGTTAGAGTTTAGGGTGGGTTAGTTTAAGATATAGTTAGGATAAGATTAGGATTAGGGTGAGGGAGGGGGTGGGGTCGCTAGCCTGATGGCCTACCGATGGGCTGCTTCCACGGGTAGTGTCACGGTGCAGCTGGGAGTGGGGTTCTCCCCCCCTTTTACAGTGGGGTTATCCCTGGCCCCTGGGTGTTCTTTGCCCCCGATGGGAGGGAGTGCTTATGGCCGCAGTCTCCTGCGGCTGGCCCTACAACTTTTGCCGTTATCCTTTACTGCCTGCAGCCCACTTGACTTTCAGACTTGCCTGGATTTGCTCTGGACTACTGTGAACTACCATTTCATGTCCCACTACCCTTGGACTCTGGATATCTATTTTTCGGGAAGTTTGGACACTATTCCCTGGCCTCTTTGGACTATACAATTGGCTGGACTGCGCAGGCCCATAATCTTAATTTTTATACATTTGTAAATTTTGGGAGTGCGGGTTGGGAGTGGGGTTCTCCCCCCCTTTTACAGTGGGGTTATCCCTGGCCCCTGGGTGTTCTTTGCCCCCGATGGGAGGGAGTGCTTATGGCCGCAGTCTCCTGCGGCTGGCCCTACAACTTTTGCCGTTATCCTTTACTGCCTGCAGCCCACTTGACTTTCAGACTTGCCTGGATTTGCTCTGGACTACTGTGAACTACCATTTCATGTCCCACTACCCTTGGACTCTGGATATCTATTTTTCGGGAAGTTTGGACACTATTCCCTGGCCTCTTTGGACTATACAATTGGCTGGACTGCGCAGGCCCATAATCTTAATTTTTATACATTTGTAAATTTTTTATTCAATTTTTATATTTATGTGTATGGGGAGTGTATGGTATGACTGTGATTGACTAAATGTCCCACTTTTATTATTATATTGCTGTTTGTTTTTAACTTGTATTGTGGGGATTGACTGGTTGTATGTATGGGTGTGTTTGGTGGGCCGGGAGTTTAGCTGGGACCTCCTGCACTGAGTGCTTTGGCAGAAGTGCTAGGGGGCCCCGGGCCTGATCCCGGCCCTTGGTTGCTTGCCGATGAATCCGGTGGCTGGGGGAGAGGGTGAAGGGACCACAGATGCGGGAGTGGGCCGGAACATAGGGGTCATAATGGGGAGGGGCAGATATGGCGGGAACTTCAGGGCAAGCAATTACTGGGGAAGGAGGGTTCCCTATATTCGAGGGATCCCCCCCTTCCAGCCCTGTGAGTTCCACTCCAAGGCCAGATGGCGTGAGTAATCAGGACCCTGGTCTCAGGTTCCTGTTGCTAAATGCCAGATCTGTGGTTCATAAGGCTCCCCTCGTCCAGGACCTAGTTACAGACGAGGGGGCAGATCTGGCATGTATTACTGAAACCTGGCTGGGCCCGGAGGGAGGAGTCCCCCTCACAGAAATGTGCCCAGAGGGTTTTCAGGTGCTTCATCAACCGCGACCCCAAGGATGGGGCGGAGGAGTGGCCATTGTTATCCGACAGTCTTTAGTTCCTCGTAGGATCCCTGCTCCAGAGTTTGTTGGGTGTGAGTCCTTGCTGGTGAAGTTGGACCTTGCGGGTCAAGTGGGCTTGTTGTTGATGTACCTGCCTCCCAACAGCATGACAACAGCCCTCCCCTTGTTCCTCGAGTCAGTAGCCGAGCTGGCAGTTGAGTTCCCCAGACTTATGATACTGGGGGACTTCAATTTGCCTTCGCTCGGCGAACACTCTGATGGAGCACAGGAGTTCTACTTCTACTTTCTACTTACTTTATTTGTATGCCGCCCTTTTCCCTGGGGGGACTCAGGGCGGCTCACAATTGGAGGGAGGGGAAAGACAGACAAGTTACAAACATAGAACCATACATCGTTAAAAACACAACAGTCATACCATTCGAGTGGGGTTACAAATCACTAGCCCCGGGCCTGTTGGAACAGCCAGCTTTTAAGGGCTATGCGGAAGGTCTGGAGGGTGGTGAGGGTGCGAATCCCCACAGGGAGTTCGTTCCAGAGGGTCGGAGCAGCCACTGAGAAGGCTCTCCTCCGGGTAGTTGCCAGTCGACATTGACGGGCTGATGGAATTCGGAGGAGGCCTAATCTATGGGATCTTATTGGCCTAGTGGAGGTAATTGGCAGTAGGCGGTCTCTCAAGTATCCAGATCCAATACCATGAAGGGCTTTGTATGTGACAACTAGCACCTTGAAGCGCACCCGGAGATCAACAGGCAGCCAGTGCAGCTCGCGGAGGATAGGTGTTACGTGGGTGAAACAAGGTGCACCCACGATCGCTCGCGCGGCTGCATTCTGGACCAGCTGAAGTCGCCGAATACTCTTCAAGGGCAGCCCCATGTAGAGCACATTGCAGTACTCCAGCCTAGAGGTCACAAGGGCATGAGTGACTGTTGTGAGAGCCTCCCGGTTCAGGTAGGGGTGCAACTGGTGCACCAGGCGAACCTGGGCAAATGCCCCCCTGGTCACAGCCAACAAATGGTGTTCGAAGGTCAGCTGTGGGTCCAGGAGGACTCCCAAGTTGCGGACCCTATCTGAGGGGTGTACAATTTGACCCCCCAGCCTGAGAGATGGAACACTTGGCCAATTAGTGGGAGGAAAGCACAGCAGCCACTCGGTTTTATCTGGATTGAGTACAAGCTTGTTGACCCCCATCCAGTCTCTAACAGCCTCAAGGCCCTGGCTCATCACGTCCATCGCTTCATTGAGTTGGCATGTGGCGGACAGATACAGCTGTGTATCATCCGCATACTGGTGGTATTTTATCCCGTGCCGTCGAATGATCTCACCCAGCGGTTTCATGTAGATATTGAAAAGAAGGGGGGACAGGACCGAACCCTGCGGCACCCCATATATTAGGGGCCTAGGGGTCGATCTCTGCCCTCCAACTAACATTGACTGCAACCTGTCCGAGAGGTAGGAGGAGAACCACTGTAAGACAGCGCCTCCCACCCCCACCTCCTGCAGTCGTCGCAGAAGGATACCATGGTCGATGGTATCGAAAGCCGCAGAGAGGTCAAGGAGCACTAGGATGGAGGCATGACCTCCATCCCTGGCTCTCCAAAGATCATCGGTCAATGCGACCAAAGTTCATGGCTTCCATGACAGCCATGGGCTTGACCCAAGTAATTCAGGGCCCGACCCACTCAGCGGGTCACACACTCGACCTCGTATTTCTCTCGGAGCAGTGGAGTTGTGATCTTGGTTTGAGGGGTAATGAGATCTTGCCCCTGTCATGGTCAGACCACTTCCTACTGAGGCTTGACTTTCGGAGACCAATCCCCCGCTGTAGGGAGGAGGAGCCGATTAGGTGGTTCCACCCCAGGCGTCTGATGGATCCTCAGGGTTTCCAGACAGCGCTTGGCGTTATGCCAGATACTCTTGCCCGCAGTCCCGTGGAGACCTTAGTTGCTACTTGGAACTCGGTAGCGTCTATGGCTCTCCACCGAATTGCGCCTTTACGGCCGATCCGCAGCAGTGGATCCAGGAGGGCCCCTTGGTTTACCGAGGACCTCCGGGAGATGAAGCACCAAAAGAGATGCCTAGAGCACCGCTGGAGGGCCAGTAAATCCGAGTCAGACCGAGTACTTCTGAATACCTGCATCGGAGCATATCTATCGGCAATACGGACAGCTAAGAACAATCACATTGCCGCTCTGATAGCGTCCGCTGAGTCTCGCCCTGCCGCCTTGTTTAGGGTGACCCGCTCCCTCCTAAACACAAGGGTTGCGGATAACCCTTTACAAGGTAGAGCAGAGGAATATGTCCAGTTCCTCGCGGACAAAGTTGCTCGGCTTCGGATGGACCTGGACTCCAATTGCGCAGAGCCAGCCGGGGTACCGGGGGAAGGTCTTGAACACCACCTCTGGACTGACTTTCAACCTGTTGCTCCTGATGAAGTGGACAAGGCCATGGGAGCGGTGAGTGCTGCCACATGTGTACTGGACCCGTGTCCCTCCTGGCTGGTCGCGAACAGCAAGGAGGCGATGCGGAGCTGGGTCTAGGTGATGGTAAATGCTTCTCTTCGGGAGGGCTTCTTCCCACCAGCATTGAATATAGCGGTGGTGAGACCCCTCCTGAAGAAGCCATCGTTGGACCCAGCTAGTTTGAACAATAGCAATAGCAATAGCAGTAGACTTATATACCGCTTCATAGGCCTTTCAGGCCTCTCTAAGCGGTTTACAGAGAGTCAGCATATTGCCCCCAACAATCTGGGTCCTCATTTTACCCACCTCGGAAGGATGGAAGGCTGAGTCAACCCTGAGCCGGTGAGATTTGAACCGCTGACCTGCTGATCTAGCAGTAGCCTGCAGTGCTGCATTTAACCACTGCACCACCTTGGCTCTTTGGTGGAGACTGGACAACTACCGTCCAGTCTCCAACCTCCCCTTGGTTGTTGAGAAAGTTGAGAAAGTGGTAGCGTCTCAACTCCGACGGTCCTTGGATGAAGCCGATTATCTGGACGCCTTTCAGTCTGGATTCAGGCCTGGCTACAGCACGGAAACTGCTTTGGTCGCACTGACCGATGATCTCTGGAGAGCCAGGGATGGAGGTCATTCCTCCATCCTGGTGCTCCTTGACCTCTCAGCGGCCTTCGATACCATCGACCATGGTATCCTTCTGCGACGGTTACGAGAGGTGGGAGTGGGCGGCACCGTTTTTCGGTGGTTCTCCTCCTATCTCTCGGACAGGTCGCAGTCGGTGTTAGTTGGGGGAGAGAGGTCGACCCCTAGGCCCCTGAAATATGGGGTTCCTCAGGGTTCGGTCCTATCCCCTCTTCTGTTTAATATCTACATGAAGCCACTGGGTGAGATCATTCGACGGCACGGGATTAAATACCAACAATATGCGGACGATACTCAGCTGTATCTGTTCGCCCCGTGCCAACTCAGTGAAGCGGTTGACATGATGTGCCAGTGCCTGGAGGCTGTTAGGGTCTAGATGGGGGTTAACAAGCTTGTACTCAATCCAGACAAGACCGAGTGGCTGTTGTGTTTTCCTCCCAAGAATTTGGCCAGTATTCCATCACTCAGGCTGGGGGGGGGGGTGAAAATGTACGCCCCTCAGACAGGGCGCACAACTTGGGAGTCCTCCTGGATCCACAGCTGACTTTAGAACATCACCTGTCGGCTGTGACCAGGGGGGCATTTGCCCAGGTTCGCCTGGTGCACCAGTTGCATCCCTACCTGAACCGGGAGGCACTCGCAACAGTTACTCACGCCCTCGTGACCTCAAGACTGGACTACTGCAATGCGCTCTACATGGGGCAGCCTTTGAAGAGTATTCGGAGACTTCAACTTGTCCAGAATGCAGCTGCGCGAGCGATTATGGGTGCACCTCGGTACACCCACATTACACCTATCCTCCGTGAGCTGCACTGGCTACCGATTGGTCTCCGGATATGCTTCAAAGTGCTAGTCGTAACTTATAAAGCCCTTCATGGTATTGGACCTGGGTACTTGAGAGACCGCCTGCTGCCAATTACCTCCCAAAGACCCGTTAGATCTCACAGGGTTGGCCTCCTTTGGGTTCCGTCCACCAGCCAATGCCATCTGGCTACTACCCGGGGGAGGGCCTTCTCTGTAGCAGCTCCGGCCCTTTGGAATGAACTCCCCGCGGAGATCCAGACCCTCACCTCTCTCCAGGCCTTCCGGAAAGCTGTCAAAACCTGGCTGTGCTGACAGGCCTGGGGTTGATGAGTTCCCCTCCCCTCTCGACTATATGGCTGTGTGATTTTCGTGTATTTTAATTATGTGTATTGTGTTTATGTCCCCTTTCCCCCCTGAGTTGTTTGCCACCCTGAGTCCCTCCTGGAGAAGGGTGGCATACAAATAAACTAAAAAAAAAAAAAAGATTTGGTGGAGGGAGGGGAATCCTCAGCTTCTTCCTCTTGCTTGTAACAGAGTCTAGCCAAATCAACTTCAACATCTGCAGCATGCTCATACCAAGGTTCTAAGCGGTGGGGGAGTCTCCTGTTTACACCTTGCTGGCAAACCTCTTTGTTCAAGTCATCCACGAACCGATCTAACAAGGCCTCTTCAGACCATCCTCTCATATAAGCTGACAATTCTTGGAATTCCTGTACATATTCAGGCACAGTCTTTTTCCTCTGTCTGAGGGTCGTAAATTTAATTCTAGCCCGGCACTTGGTGAGAGGGTCATCAAAGCGTCTTCTCGTGGCTGCCATAAAACCATCAAAATCCCTCAGGAGAGGGGAGTCACTATTATGTAATCCGACCATCCAGTCAGCTGCTTTCTTCTCTAGAGCCATTAACACTATTCTTACTTTAGCTTCATCAGAATCCACGTCAGGCCCATATATTTGCATATATTTCCAAACCTGAATTATAAACAGCCCCAATTCACTGGGTTCTCCATCATACTTTACGCTTAAGGGTGAGACCTTAGTCATCCGACATTGCCTGCCCCCCGCTCTTGGAATGTCTCTAGCTGCAGGGGGAGAGGTCGGTGCTGGGTCTTCTTGTGCACATTCCCCTTTGCCCCCCAGTCTCCCTTAAGCTAAGCAACGGGTACCTTCTCTCTAGTTCCTCTGCCCTCTTTTCACACCACTCTCTCGAGCCTGGCGTTCACCCCACGCCTCTTCGAGGAGTTTCATGGCTTGGGACATCTTGTAGTCTTCATCCTTAGATCCACGCCAGTCAGCAGCTGGTTTCCTGGGCCTCCTCCTCGTGACTCCAGTTAGTGGTTCATCTGGGTCGAACAGTAGGTTCCTCCACTCTCAGGTCGGCCAGCATTTCCGTTAATGATGGAGTTGCCGTTGCTCCCAATTCTTCCTCCTGGTCACTGCCATGTAAAGAAATTTGTTTTTCTCTGTGAGGGCACCCCCGATGGAAGGTGTTCGCTCCAGGTTGGGTGCGAGGTGAGACTCAGCTTAATGTCAGGTGCTCCTTCATTTAATAATCAAGAAAGAAACCACTCAACTCCATGCTTAGAATTAACTGTACTTTTACTAATTACAAATGATGAGTAGCAAAGCAAAGCTGAGTCTGAGTAAAATGGCGCGAAAGCACTAGATATCATGCATAATTCAATCCCCTCCCCTTGGCACCCCCTTTCATAGTCCAATAATAATTCATCCAACCGTCAGGTGGGAGATGTCTTCAAAAAGCATCATCAGGGTGGAATGCTGGACAGTTGGCCTTGGCGGGAAACTCCCTTCTTCCACATGCGCAGATAGATGGTCAGGACAGCTCCTAATAACAATCCTCCAGTACATAATGATTCCCCTCCCAAATACCATGCCCCTCCTCCCCATTTCAATGGCAGCCGAAAAACAGCAGCGAAGCAGAGGCTGACAGAATGATAATAATTCCGACCAATTGTCCTGCTGGTAATCTACATAACAATATATGCATTGTTCCACAATTGCATTTGCTCATTCCGCTGCTCCGTTCATACTCAGATGGAAAGCCAAGCTAAGTCCTTGCATGGATCCAATGGATTTTAGGAACTCTCTCCAGAACTTTGCAGTGAATTGGATTCTGTGGTCAGAGATGATTCTTCTGGGTACTCCATGTAGTCAATAGATACATTTGCAAACATTTTCGCTAGCTTCTTTGCTGAAAGTCATCCTGAGCAAGCGATGAAGTGGGCTTGCTTTGACTGTCCAAATCACTTCATTTCCGCTGCTGTTTGGGAGTTCTATGATGAAATCCATTGTGTTCTCTTCCCATGATTGGCTAAGGCTGGCTACTTGTTGCAATAGTCCAGGAGGCTTCCCAGGTCATATTTTCATGGTTGTGAAAGTAGCACAATTTTTACATAGTCTTCTACTTCTGCTTTCATTTTAGGCCACCAAAATTGACATCTGGCAAGGTGGAGGATCTTTAGGAATCCAAAGTGTCCTCTTACTTTTGCACGTGGCTTTATTGGCTTTATTGTAGTACCTCCAATCTTAAAGTGGCCGACACATATATTTTAGATCCTTTCCAGGCTAGTCCTTCTCTCAACATTAAGTCATCTTTGTTTGTTGTAAACTAAGGGTCAGTTGGTAGCGCCATTTTCATCACAGTGGTCAGCTTGTCCTGTTTAGTGTCTGTCAGCCATCTGGTTTGGCCTCGGATAGTGACTTATGCTGCCGACTCATGAGAAGGAATCATTGCATGGATTTCCTCTTCCCTTAAACTGTCAAACTGTGATCTCCTTGATAGGGCATCTGCTTACCAGGTTCTTCCCTGCAGGGATGTGTTCTAGTTCATAGTTGAATCTTCTGAAGTATTGAGCCAAATGGACTTGCTTGGGAGACAGTTTCCTAGGGGTGTTAAGGACCTCAAGGTTTTTATGATCAGTACAGACCTCAAAAGGCATTTCCCCTCTTTCTAGGAAGTGTTTCCATATGAGTAGGGCCCAACAGATTGCACAAGCTTCTTTCTCCCAGATGGCCCATCTTCTCTTGGTGCTGCTGAGCTTTTTGGAGACATAGGTGCAGGGCAGAAGTTGTCTCTTTTGATCTCTTTGCAGCAGCACTACCGCTACCACTATGTTGCTGGCATTTGTCTGGATGATGAATTGCTGTTCTGAGTGTTGTAAAATGGGCTCCTCGGCAAAGAGCTGCTTCAGTTTTTCAAAGGTCCACCTGATTGGCTGATTTGGCTTTGGCTTAGTCATTGATGGGCCCATTTTTAGTAGTTTAGTTAGGGGCAATGCCACTTCTGCAAATGCCAGGATGAATTGTCTGTAAAAGTTCACAAATCCCAGGAAGCTTTGTAGCTGCTTGCGTGTGCATGGGGGCTGCCAATCCAAAACAGCTTTTACTTTTCCTGGGTCCATCTCTATTCCCTCGTTGGAAATATGATACCCAAGATAGTCTAGAGAGGTCTTATGGAATTCACACTTTGATAGCTTTCTCCAGGACTTGTTGCACCAGCTTTATGTGTTCCTGTAGGGCAGCGGTTCTCAACCTGTGGGTCGCAACCCTTTTGGGGATCAAATGACCCTTTCACAGGGGTTGCCTAAGACCATCAGAAAACACATATTTTTGAAAAAATACAGAAAAAATAATTTTATGCTTGGGAGTCACCACAACACGAGGGACTGTATTAAAGGGTCGCAGCATTAGGAAGGTTGAGACCCACTGCTCTAGGGTCTCAGAAAAGATGAGGATGTAATCAAGGTAAACAAGCACCCTCTTGTAAAGGTGCTCATGCAGCACCTAGTTAATGAACCGCATGAAGACCGCAGGGTCTCCTTGTAATTCAAATGGCATGACTTTGAATTGGAAACTACCAAGTGGGCAATTAAAGGCAGTCTTCCATTCATCCCTCTCACGAATGCATATGCAATAATAGGCCTCTCTTAAATCCAATTTGGTGAATATCTTCCCCTTGGCCAGGTGGTTCAACACGTCCTTCATGAGGGGGAAGGTGGAGGTGTTCTCTACGCAAATCCTATTGATGCCCCGGAAGTCACATGCAGTCTCACCACCCCATCTTTCTTCTCCTTGAAATGGATAGGGGCAGCTACCTTGGATTTAGCTGATTCAATGAAGCCCCATTCCAAATTGGTATTGATATATTTTCTTAATTCTGTCATTCCCTATGGGGTCCTGGCTTAGACTTTGGTATTTTGGCTCCTGGCACGAACTCAATCGCGCAGTCAGTAGGTCAATGAGGGGGAAGATAATTACAATCCTCTTCACTAAAATTCCCTTCCAGATCCCGATATTCTTTTGGTATTTGCTGGAGACCGGGGAGTTTAGCCTCCGCTGCTGGGGCAGCCTGTTCGGAATTGTCTGCTTTGGGATGCTTGATTGTCCCTGAATGACCCACTGGCTTCACAGGGGGCAACAGGTCGTGACCTATGATCAACTTTTGGTATCCATCCTCCCACTATATGCTGGGTGCCCATTTGTCTAGCCATGCAAGACCTAGGATGATTCATTCATCTTTGGTGCAACAATGAATCAGAGGTGTCTGTAATGCCACCCTATTTGCAATCTCACTAACTCGGTAATTACCTTGACTGAGTTCCCTCTGATTAGAATCCCATCGACTTGCTCAAAATAGATGGGATGGGCTAATAGCCTGAGTGTATGCCTAATTGCTCAACAATGGACATGCTAATTAAGCACCAAGTGTAGCCTGTATCAATGATAGTCTCTACCTCCCCTTCTACCTCTGTCTTGGGCACTGTAAGTTTGGCTTTGATGGCAAAGAGGCAGATGGCTGCACTTACCATCATGTCATCTTTGCAGCTGTTCTCCTCAGAATTTGGAGGGGTTTTGCTGTCTGGTGGCTTTTCCATCTCTTCCAGTTGGGGAGAGGTTTTGTCAGGTTGGTAAGCTAGATGACCTTTTTCAGGTGGCTTTCATGGGCCCCTCTTCTTCTTCTGGCTGGTGTGCAGGCTTGTGTGATGGGATCTGGGGCCAAGCATTCCAATGCCCTGTGCCCAGTTTTTCCACACCAGTAGCATTTTATTGTTCCAAGGAGGTTTGGTAGGTAGTCTGGCTTGCTTCGGTTGGGTTCAGCGACCCAGGGGTTTTCTGGTAGGCTTTTTGGTGGTAGGCATTCAGTGGGTTTGGAGCTTGAGGTCCAGAGTGACTGCAGTATTGTACCAATCCTGGATGTGCACTGGCACCCCTCGAATGCTGCACGTTCTTCGCAGGTCAGGGTCTAGGACGTTCTTGAATGTGACAATAAGGAGTCACTCTGGCCAGTCTCCCAATCAAGCATCCCAGTCTCCTAAATAGGAGGGATACGGGGGATCCTTTGCAGGGTAGGTCTGAGGATTACGTCCAGTTTCTAGCGGACAAAGTTGCTCGGTTTTGGTCGGACTTGGACTCCAATTTCGCAGATCCAGCCGAGGCACTAGGGGATAATCTGGTAGGCCATCGCTGGGTTGAGTTTCAGGCTGTTGCCCCTGAGGACGTGGACAAGGCCATGAGAGCTGTGAGTGCCTCCACATGTGTACTGGACCCGTGCCCCTCCTGGCTGGTCATTAACAGCAGGGAGGTGACACGGGGCTGGATCCAGGCAGTTGTTGCCACCTCCCTTCGGGAGGGGGTCTTTCCCCCCGCTCTTAAGGCGGCGGTGGTGAGACCCCTCCTGAAGAAACCATCTTTGGATCCAGCCATTCTTCCCTTTAGTATTAAAACTGTTTTGTTTCATTTTCATTTTATACAATCACTTATATACTGTGCAATTAAGAAAGCAATAAACACAACTCATCTTCTATTCCGCCATGGAAAACCAACATAACACTTCAATCCTCCATACACCCTTTCTTCTCCCCCTCCAACTTTCATTTCTCCCCTCCAGCATTCCCCTCTTCTACTTCCCCTCCCCCTCAGACATTCCTTTCTCCCCTCCATCTCACCCTCCTTACATTCCCCTCTCACTCCCTCTTTACTCCTCCCTCTTCTTTCCCTCTACTCCTCACTTCGGTGTATTTCTACTATTCATTAATCTTTTCGATTTGTATTTTACACTAAAATTGAAAGAAAAGAAAAGAAAAAGGAAAATAAAAGGAAAAGAGAAAAAAAAAGAAAAAAGAGCAGCAGTATACAAGTGCATTCTTATTGTTTTGGAAATTAAAACTATATTTCCACCCTCCCCCCCCGTAAACCCCCCTCCCTAACCCCCTTCCGACTTCCCAGATCCCATTCCCGGCATAGCTCTTTATCAAGCACAGTCTGGAGTATATTAAAACCAAATAGATTAGAAATTAAAAGATAAAAAATAAAGGAAAAAAGAAAGGAATAAAAAAAACAAAAAAAGAAAAAAAGGGAAAAATCAATAAACTCTCTACCTTAACCTCAGCTTCCCATCATTATTAAAACTTAAGCAATGTACATCATTCCTAATCTCAGTTAATTTATTACTTGCAGGATTTCAAACTATGTTGAAACCAAGTAAGTTAATCAAATAAGATTCTACTCTAGCTAGGGGCCTTATCTCTTTATCTAAATATCTGTCCATTTCCAAACCTTTACTTTGTCCCTTTTACCTCCTTCGCAATTTAAACACATCTCAAATATTTCTCTCGGTTTCCATTCCAACTCCTCTCATCCTGCCTCTACCCGTGTCCATATATATATATTATTTTCATCTGTACTCCTCTCATATTTGCTCCGCCTTCCTTCGAACTCCCTGGGTATATCCTTCCAAAAATTATATTCAAATAACAGTTTCTATAAAAATCAACTTATTTTCTGGCTCAAAATAAGCTCTAATTGAACCTTCACTACCCTCCCGTCTACACCACACTTCCCAACTCCATTCAACCTAAACCACAATCCAGGAACATCACGATTTCCGCCCTCCTCACCCTAGAGAATAAATCATAAACAATTTATATAAAAGTTCAAAGTTATCCATCAAGTCTTTTTTAAGTCCCATACAATATATTTTCCGAGGAAATCAGCATCATTTCTTTCAGCCTTAATGTCTCTTCATCGGTATACAACTATACCATTTTATACAAGACAGAAATCACAAAATATTATTCAAGTTAAAAATTAAGCAAATGTTTTGGAAGCATAACTGAATCCTTGTTCTCTGCTCTTCTGCCCTTCCGGAGGGGGAAAGCGATACCTCCCGCCTTGTAATTGCGTGTTTTGTTGTTTCTCTTCTACTTCTCCTTGTCTTTCTCCAAGTCCGGGTAATTCAGGAAGTCCCGCCTTCAGGATCTTATAATAAAAGTCTCGGGCTTCCCAAACAGAGTTGAGGCGATGTTTTTGGTCATCGAATGTAACTGTAATACCAAATGGCACTTCCCATCTATACTGTATCTGAGAATTTCTGAGTTCTTTGGTTAGGAAAACATAGTCTCTCCTGGCTCTTAACATTTGGGGTGGTATTTCTTTAAAAACGATCAAGTCCTGTCCATCAATTCGCAGCCTGTTATTATAAAACTCTTGTAATATCGCATTTCTGGATTCTCTTGTAGCAAAATATATAATTATATCTCTCGGAAGCTGTCTCTGTTTTGCTGCCCATGAATTATGGCGGTAAATTTTTTGGATCTGCCAATCAAAGTTAAGTCCCGGACTTCCCACCAAACGACTGAAAGCCTCAAAAAAGGTCTGTTTCAAATTCTCCTGTTGGTTTTCACGCAATCCCCTAACTCTTATTGCAAACGCAGTCTTCTTATAATTTGTCATAACAAGTTGTTTTTCTGCGTTTTCAACTTCCTGTTGTAACATTTCAATTTTAGATGTCAGGTTAGAGTTAGCTTCCTCCAAGAGCTCCAGTTTATCCTCCATTCCAGCAATATAATCTGTCATTACAGTTATGACCCCGATGGATCCAGCCGTTCTTAACAACTATCGTCCAGTCTCCAACCTCCCCTTTGTGGGGAAGGTTGTTGAGAAGGTGGTGGCCTTTCAGCTCCAGCGGTCCTTGGAGGAAGCTAGTTATCTTGACCCATTCCAGTCCGGCTTCAGGCCTGGCTACAGCACAGAAACTGCTTTAGTCGCATTGACCGATGACCTCTGGAGAGCCAGAGATGGAGGCCACGCCTCCATCCTGGTTCTCCTTGACCTCTCAGCAGCTTTCGATACCATCGACCATGGTATCCTTCTGCGACGACTGTGGGAGGTGGGGGTGGGAGGCACTGTTTTACGGTGGTTCTCCTCTTACCTCTCGGACAGGTAGCAGTCGGTGTTAGTCGGAGGGCAGAGATCGACCCCTAGGCCCCTAACATATGGGGTGCCGCAGGGTTCGGTCCTGTCCCCCCTACTTTTTAACATCTACATGAAACCGCTGGGCGAGATCATTCGGCGGCACGGGATAAAATACCACCAGTATGCGGACGATACTCAGCTGTATCTGTCCGCCCCGTGCCAACTAAATGAAGCGGTGGACGTGATGAACCAGGGCCTTGAAGCTGTTAGGGACTGAATGAGGGCTAACAAGCTTGTGCTCAACCTAGATAAAACCGAGTGGCTATTGTGTTTCCCTCCCACTAATTCGGCAAGTATTCCATCTCTCAGGCTGGGGGGCCATATTCTACACCCCTCAGATAGGGTCCGCAACTTGGGAGTCCTCCTGGATCCACAGCTGACTTTTGAACACCATTTGTCAGCTGTGACCAGGGGGGCATTTGCCCAGGTTCGCCTGGTGCACCAGTTGCACCCCTACCTGAACGGGAGGCTCTCACAACAGTCACTCATGCCCTTGTGACCTCTAGGCTGGAGTACTGCAATGTGCTCTACATGGGGCTGCCCTTGAAGAGTATTCAGCGACTCCAGCTAGTCCAGAATGCGGCCGCGCGAGCGATTGTGGGTGCACCTCATTTCACCCACATAACACCTATCCTCCGCGAGCTGCACTGGCTACCTGTTGATCTCCGGGTACGCTTCAAGGTGCTACTTGTCACCTACAAAGCCCTTCATGGTAGTGGATCTGGGTACTTGAGAGACCGCCTACTGCCAATTACCTCCACTAGACCAATTAGATCCCATAGATTAGACCTCCTCCGAGTTCCATCTGCTGGTCAATGTCGACTGGCAACCACGCGGAGGAGAGCCTTCTTGGTGGCAGCTCCGACCCTATGGAACGATCTCCCCGTGGAGATTCGTACCCTCACCACCCTCCAGACCTTCCGCACAGCCCTCAAAACCTGGCTATCCCGTCAGGCCTGGGGTTAAAGACCGTAACCCACCCGAATTGTATGAATGTTGTGCTTTTAATGATGTACTGTCTTATGTGTTAATCTGTTCGTTTTCCCCTCCTTTCGAATTGTAAGCCACCCTGAGTCCCCCCAGGGAAAAGGGCGGCATATAAATAAACTACTCTAAACTCTAAACTCTAATTTGCCAGGCAGCCTTCTAAACTCCCAGACCAACTCTTTCACAGGATGGCCAGTTTGCTCCAACCTATGGATCTGTGCCTCCGCCTCCACATGTGGGGCCACACTGCTGAATCAGATTCAGACCAGTTGAACAAATCCAACAGTGTCTTCTAATTCAGGGACTGCTTCATCGTGGAGTTCTTCTACCCATTTGGATGCCTCCCCCTCATTCAGATCTTCAGTTATGCCTGACACCAATTCTTGGTCGGAAAGGTATCGATCACCACATTGGTTCATGTGCACTCAGACCCAGTTTAAGAAATAGGCTAGTTTTTTTGAAGTCCCATCAAATGTGGCCCAACATGAGGGAGGTGCATGAACTGGTTAGGTTAGGTTAGGTTTAATTTATTTGTATGCCGCCCTTTTCCCAGAAGGGACTCAGGGCGGCTCACAACTCAAAAAGGGAGGGGAAATACAAACAGAGTTACAAAAACATAAAAACCATACATAGTTAAAAGCACAACAATCATACCATTCGAAGTGGGGCAGCGAGTCTTTAGCCCCAGGCCTGTCGGAATAGCCAGGTTTTAAGGGCTATGCGGAAGGCCTGGAGGGTGGTGAGGGTACAAATCTCCACGGGGAGTTCGTTCCAGAGGTTCGGAGCAGCCACAGAGAAGGCTCTCCTCCGGGTAGTCGCCAGTCGACACTGGCCGGCTGATGGAATTCGGAGGAGGCCTAATCTGTGGGATCTAATTGATCCAGTGGAGGTAATTGGCAGTAGGCGGTCTCTCAAGTATCCAGGTCCAATACCATGAAGGGCTTTGTAGGTGACACCTAGCACCTTGAAGCGTACTCGGAGATCAACAGGCAGCCAGTGCAGCTCGCGGAGGATAGGTGTTACGTGGGTGAACCGAGGCGCACCCACAATCGCTCGCGCGGCCGCATTCTGGACAAGCTGAAGTCGCCGAATACGCTTCAAGGGCTGCCCCATGTAGAGCACGTTGCAGTAATCCAGTCTGGAGGTCACAAGGGCATGAGTGACTGTTGTGAGGGCCTCCCGGTTCAGGTAGGGACGCAACTGGTGCACCAGGCTAACCTGGGCAAATGCCCCCCTGGTCACAGCCGACAAATGGTGTTCAAAAGTCAGCTGTGGGTCCAGGAGGACTCCCAAGTTGCGGACCCTGTCTGAGGGGTGTACTGTTTGACCCCCCAGCCTGAGAGGTGGAACACTTGGCCAATTAGTAGGAGGGAAGCACAGCAGCCACTCGGTCTTATCTGGATTGAGTACAAGCTTGTTAACCCCCATCCAGTCCCTAACAGCCTCAAGGCCCTGGCACATTACATCAATCGCTTCATTGAGTTGGCACGGGGCGGACAGATACAGCTGTGTATCGTCCGCATACTGGTGGTATTTTATCCCGTGCCGTCGAATGATCTCACCCAGTGGTTTCATGTAGATATTAAATAGCAGGGGGGACAGGACCGAACCCTGCGGCACCCCATACGTTAGGGGCCTAGGGGTTGATCTCTGCCCTCCGACCAACACCGACTGCGACCTGTCCGAGAGGTAAGAGGAGAACCACTGTAAAACAGTGCCTCCCACCCCCACCTCCCGCAGTCATCGCAGAAGGATACCATGGTCGATGGTATCAAAAGCCGCAGAGAGGTCAAGGAGTACCAGGATGGAGGCATGACCTCCATCCCTGGCTCTCCAGAGATCATCGATCAATGCGACCAAAGCGGTTTCCGTGCTGTAGCCAGGCCTGAAATCCGACTGGAAGGGATCTAGATAATTGGTTTCCTCCAAGGACCGCTGGAGCTGAAAGGCCACCACCTTCTCAACAACCTTCCCCACAAAGGGGAGGTTGGAGACTGGACGATAGTTGTTTAGGACGGCCGGATCCAAAGATGGCTTCTTCAGGAGGGGTCTCACCACCGCCGCCTTTAATGCCGGGGGAAAGACCCCCTCCCGAAGGGAGTCGGCAACAACCGCCTGGATCCAGCCCCGTGTCACCTCCCCGCTGTTAACAACCAGCCAGGAGGGGCATGGGTCCAGTACACATGTGGAGGCACTTACAGCTCTCATGGCCTTGTCCACGTCCTCAGGGGTAACAGCTTGAAAATCAATCCAGTGATGTCCTACCAGATTATCCCTTAGTGCCTCAGCTGGTTCTGCAGAATTGGAGTCCAGGTCCGCCTGAAGCCGAGCAACTTTATCCGCGAAGAATTGGACGTAGTCCTCAGCTCTGCCCTGCAAAGGATCGCTTGTATCACTCCTATTTAGGAGGGAACGGGTTATCCTGAACAAGGCGGCTGGGCGCGACTCAGCGGAAGCAATCAGAGAGGCAATGTATGTTCTTTTTGTCGTCCTAATTGCCCGGATGTAAACTCTGATGCTGGATGTTAAAAGTGCTCAGTCTGACTCGGACTTACTGGATCTCCATCGGTGCTCTAGGCGTCTCTTTCGGCGCTTCATCTCCCGGAGTTCCTCAGTAAACCAAGGGGCCCTCCTGGATCCACTGCCTCGGATTGGCCGTAAAGGCGCAATCCGGTTAAGAGCCTCTGTTGCTGCTGAATTCCAGGCAGCAACCAGAATCTCCGCCGGACTGCGGGCGAGAGTATCAGGAATAACCCCAAACTCCGTCTGAAAACCCGATGGGTCCATAAGTCGCCTGGGGTGGAACCACCTGATCGGTTCCTCCTCCCTACAGTGGGGGTTTGGTCTCCGAAAGTCAAGCCTCAGTAGGTAGTGGTCCGACCATGACAGTGGTAAGATCTCACTACCCCTCAGACCAAGGTCACAACTCCACTGCTCCGAGAGAAATACGAGGTCGAGCATGTGACCCGCTGAGTGAGTTGGGCCCCGGATTACTTGGGTCAAGCCCATGGCTGTCATGGAAGCCATGAACTCCTGCGCTCCATCAGAGTGTTCACCGAGCGAAGGCAAATTGAAATCCCCCAGAACCATAAGCCTGGGGAACTCAATTGCCAGCTCGGCTACCGACTCGAGGAGCGAGGGGAGGGCTGCTGCAATGCTGTTGGGAGGCAGGTACGTTAACAGCAAGCCCACTTGACCCTTGAGGTCCAACTTCACCAGCAGGGTCTAGCGTTTGAACTTGCATGGGCTGTTGGACCAATGGTTGGGTTTGCACCTGCCTTGAGGCACTAATCCCAGCTGCAGCTGCAGGGCAGAGGCCTGTTGGGGAATCGCGGCTTGGGGATCAAGTAGCCCAAATGCCTGCATTGGTGCTGCCTTGGAAGGGGGGCTGGCATCCACTGACATGGCATCCATCCTTGATCTGGATAGAAAGCCCAACCTGGCAGGATTTGACTCACCAGCAGCAATCCACTCACTGGTGGCTGACTGTGATTCAAATTTCCCCAAAGCAGTCAATGTGGGCTGGTTATCAGCTGGCTAGATGGTCCCCCCAGCTCTGGTATTGGACCCTCTATCCCATTGGATAATGGGGTCTTGCCATTAGCCTCAATCCAGCGGCAAGGTTATGGCCTGACCTCCTCTTCACTGTATGGAAAGAGCCAGAATCTCCACTCCAGGGTGCTACAAGGTCTTGACCCAGGAAGATGAACATCAATTGTGCCAGAATCCACCTGGTAAATTCAGTGCCAAAGCAAGGATTTGGACCATTTACAGTTAGCTGTCTGAATTGATCTGGAAGGCTGGCCAGTGACTGACTACATGAAGGTGATGGGAGTCCCCAATTTTCTGAGTACTTGATTGGAGTCTGCACTGGTCTCCTCCACTTGTAAGTCAAGGCTGACCTCGTATTTATCTGTGGTTCCAACAGCATCTCCTTAGGGGAGGTGAAACCCATGGCTTCATCCTATAGGGTCAGGTCTGGCTATGAGGTTTGCCAAGAAGTTGACTCTTTGTGCCTGGCTCCCAACTGGTGTTCCCTCTCAATGGCTTCCTTAGCTTCCACCATGACTTGGGAAGGTGAGTAGATGGTTACGACAAAAAATGGTGTTCCATCATCTACTGCTCCCTCCATGGGCTTTTTCTCTTCCTCCATCTTCCCTGAATCTTTACACCATTTTCATGTCAGCACTGGGGCTCAGAACCCCAGACAGTGCCCTGAAATTCAGGGCGGGCCTAGCTGACTGGGTTGTCCCTGTGTGCCTCCAGTCCTGTTTACCTTCAGTCGGAGTGCCTGTCCTCATCGCCTGCTGCCTACATCCATTCCAGCATCCATCACATCAGAGATCAGCTGATTCTGCCTGCTGGTAAGTGGCTGGTTTTTTTTAAAAGAAATTCAGGATATTTTTTTTTAATTTTTATTGTTTTGAGGATTTTTTTAAAAATTACTGTTAGAATTTTTTTTTACAGAAATTTTATTGTTTTGAGGAAAATTTTTTTTACAGAAATTTTATTGTTTTGAATAAATGTTTTTTTAAAATTATTGTTTTTAGGAATGTTTTTTTAAATTTATTGCATTCAGGAAATATTTATTAATTTTTTTTTATTGCTTTTAGGAAATGTTTTATTTGTGATGCAATATGTTGCTTTTAAGTGTGCAGGTTGGTGCATGGTTTGCGAGATTTTGTGTGTTTCTGTAATGAGTGTGAATCATTACAGAAAGAAACACACCAAATCTCGCAGAGCTGCCTTGCACCAACCTAATACCCACCCCTGAAATAAAGTAGTAAAACCTGTTTTGAACTAACTTGTATATAGCTTGGAACAAAGTCTGAAGGAAAAATAATTTACTTAGTTTTAATAGCTCAAAGATTAAAATATATAAGGTATTGGTTTCCTGAAATAGAGATGTGGTGGTTCAGTGGCTAGCATGCAGTATTATAGCCTACTTCTGCTGACTGCTGGCTGCCTGCAATTTGGCAGTTTGAATCTCACCAGGCCCAAAGTTGACTCAGCCTTCCATTCTTCTGAGATCAGTAAAATGAGGATCCAGATTGTTGGAGGCGATATGCTGACTTTGTAAACTGTTTAGTGAGGGTTGTAAAACACTGTAAAGATATATAAGTCTAAGTGATATTACTATTGATAAATACTAATCTTTGTCCCCTTTCCCAAAATTTCAGTCATAAAATTTAGAAGCAAAATGGCTAAATTTTGCCAGTCCTTCCATTTCTTTCCCCTCCCTTCCTCTTCCCCCCTCCCTTCCTCTTCCCACCTGCAAATAAAATTGACAGTTGGAAACTGCTTGATAACTTTAATTTCATCCTTCAGAATTCTCAGTCTCAAAAATAGGTCTGAATTATATTACTGCAATGTGGCAGCAAATGTCCAATGATGTAACTTCACTCAGTTTAGAGTTGGAAAAAATTAACAATAGGAATATCATTAGTGGCTTCCCATTTGCATTCTCGCTCTTAATACACACTCTCCCCAACTAAAAACACCATTGAAAATTAACTTTCCTCTTGTGGTGACAATATCACTTAATCTGAAGGACTCTTGAGAAGTATGTTTCAGCTGTAAATTTTGATTAAGCAACAGTTAGATGAGATTATATTCACCACCACTCTCTCTTCCTCCTTCAAAATAAAACAACTATATGTTGTTCAGCAACTATACAGAAGCAACTATTTTATTATTTTTATAAATAACTCAAAGCAGAAGAATAATCCTTCATCCTATTTTCCCCACAATAACTTTCTAAGGTGTATTGAGCTGACTTCCCAAAGTCACCCAGCTAGTTTTCTTCTAGCTTGGTGCCTTAACCACTAGAGCAGTGGTTCTCAACCTTCCTAATGCTGTGACCCTTTAATACAGTTCCTCATGTTGTGGTGACCCCAACTGTAAAATTATTTTCGTTGCTACTATGTAACTGTAATTTTGCTACTGTTATGAACCATAATGTAAATATCTAATGTATTTTTATTGCTATAAATTGAACATAATTAAAGCATAGCGATTAATCACAAAAACAATATGTAATTATATATTGTGAAATATTTATTTCTAATTACAAGTAAATGAAATTTTGTCTTGAACATGGTGTAGTATTGGGGGCGGCAATCTTAAACACTCAAAGAGCCATTTGGATCCGATCCCACAGAAAAGAAAACACCAGGAGCCACAAAACCTGGGTGGGTGTGGTCAACTCAACATCACTCCCACCAGTCACATGACATCCCCCCCAGACATGCCTACCCAGGTTTCATGGCTCAGTGTTTTCTGTGGGAATGGGTCTCTCTCTCTTCTCTCCCCCTCCCTCTCATTTCTGTTTTCCTACATTTTTCCTCTCCCTTTCTCTTCTTCCTTCCTTTCTTTCCTTCTCTTTCTCTCTTTCTTTTTCTTTCTTTCTCGTTGAACATGATAGCAAATCCAAAATAAAGTTATTAATTGTAGGAAATTGCTTCTCTGTAATCTTTTCATAGTGAACTCTAAGTTGATAGAAGCTGGCAAGATTGTACTAACATCAATAGGAGCTCCCAGGCAGGAACAGTCGCTGAAAAATGCCCGCATGGGAGGTCAGCCGGACTGGTCTGCTTGGAAGCCCGTCAGTCTTTTGGCACCTCTCCTTCCATTGTGCGGGGAACCCGAGCCGCTCCTTCCCTTCAGGCCGGCTTCTCACCAGCCTCTCCATGGGAGGCTCCTCGGTGACCCCTGTGAAAAGGCCGTTCAACCCCCAAAGGGGTTGCGACCCACAGGTTGAGAACTGCTGTACTAGCTTAAGAAAAATTACCGTATTTTTTGGAGTATAAGATGCACCAGAGTATAAGATGCACCAAGGTTTTGAAGAGGCAAATTTTTAAAAAGTAGGTATGTAGATAGAGAGATAGAGAGGGAGAGAAAGAGAGAGAAATACAATAGGTAGATAGGGAGTAGTTAGGTAGGTAGGTTGGTAAAGGGATAGAGAGAGAGAGAAATAGAGAGAGAGGAGGGGTAGATTAGTAGGTAGAGGGATAGAGAGAGAAATACAGTAGATAGGTAGGGAGAGAGAGAGTAATCAGGTAGGTACGTAGAGAAAGGGGGAGAGAGAGAGAGAGAGAAATACAGTAGGTAGGTAGCGAGAGAGATAGAGTGTAGGTAGGTAGGTAGGTAGAGGGCAGTGATGTGCAGTCAGGTGAGGCAAGTGAGGCACAGCATCACTGCTCTCATCATGAAAAGAAAAAAAATGTAAAAGGGAAAAGGCGAGTGCTGAGGTGAGGCTAGCTAGCTGCTGCCTCACCGTGAATGACTGCCTAGCTGTTTAAAAAATCCTCTTAAAAAGCACCCTTTACTATGAGGCAGGAGAACTGCATGCCTCATCTAGTCTGACTTTTTAGGAGTTTTATGATCGCTCAAGCAGAGTTAAGTGAGGCTTAAAAGCCTAAAAAGTCCCGAGGCACACCATTCTCCTGCCTCATAGTAGAGGGTGCCCGTTCTTGCTGTGACTCAAGGGCATCGCAGCTACCCCTCTTCCCTTTTTCTTCCCTTTTCGCTTGCAATACAGTGACAATAAAGCGGGAACGCAGAGATGTAGCTTCATCTCTTCATTGATTTCCCTTTTTACAGGATGGGCCAGCTTCCTGCTTCTTTTATTTTCTGGAAGTCTCACTTCTTTCTCCATTTCTGCCATTTTTTATTTTATTTTATTGTTTAGTGTGCATGCGTGTATGTGGGTGGCGTGCGCATGTGTGTGTATGTATCTATTTTGGTAGAGATGAAATGGCTGCTGGTATTATTGGGGAAAAAGCTTTCGGGGGAAGGTTGTGGAGAGGAAGGGAGGGAGAACAGGGGTGGCTTTTAGCGCTGATTTGTTTCCCTCTCTTTTCTTCTCTCTCATTCTCTCCCTTCAGCTCTCTTTCATTTCTCTCTCCCTCTAATGAATTATTTGATATGTTAAAAAATGCACGCAAAATGCTAGATAGTAAAGAAAAAGTGGAAAGAGGGAACAATTAGAACAAACCGGAAGAGAAAAGGAGATAGAAAAGGGACTAAATGAATAAGAAGATACTAGAGAAGAAAAAGAAATTGAAAAAGAAAAATATTCAGATGATTGTATTGGGATTTACAGTGACACACCAAAAGGAGACAAGGGGGAAGTGACCCCCGCAAAAAAGAAAACTAAACAGCAAAGGTGGGAATAATGGGGAAAGACTGGGGAAAGTTACTAAAACAATAGAACTAAAAGGGAGAAAAAAAGTGGGAAGAAAAAATATAGAAACTACAAAAACAAGAAAAAGGAAATGGTAGGTGAATGGGTAGAAAGAAAAGAATATAAGAAAAGTGGAGTTCCTGAGAGAAAATGGTTGAAAGGAGGAAAGAAGGGAAAGGATTTACTAGTAGAATAGAATGAAATATGGTAATATTGTCAATGGTATACAGCTAATATGATGTTAGATAAACAGATTAATATTATTAATTATGGATAATTAATTAAGTGAAATGTTTACTATACAAATTAAATTTGAGGATATATGTTATCGATAGTAAAATAGAATAATAGATGGAAATGAAATGTTAAATTTGATTAACTTGAAGAGGCAAATAATGATATTGTTTATATATTAAGAAGAAATTAAAGAAGTTGGAAAATATGGAAAGAAAATAAGGTGGCTGAAATTTGAAATGGAAATATGATGTAAATGAACTATGCATAAGAGAAGATGTAAGGGAGGAAACCCAGGCAACACTTTGTTTATAAAAGAAGTTAAAATATGTAACAAAAAAATAAAAAAACCTTCTCTTTCTCTCTCTTCTTCCCTCCTCTCCTTCTCTATCTCTCTCTTCCACCCACCTCTCCTTACCTCTTTCTTCTTCCCCTACCACTCCTCCACATTTCTTCTTCCTCTCCTACTATCTCTCCTTCTCTTTCTCTCTCTTCCACCCTCCACTCCTTTCCATTCCTTCGTCCCTCCATTCTCTACTTCCTTCCTCCCCTCCTTTCCTTCCTTCTTCCCTTCCTTTCTTTTCTATTGTTATAGGTGTCTCTTTCAACTCCCAGTTTATGTTTTCTTGGGGCTGGTATTTCCACAAGCCCATTTTTGTTTCATGTCATTTCCTTTTTTCTCTATCAATCTACAGTCTATATGCCAGCTACCCTCCTGATTTGATTTCACCAATCATGACCCCCTTGTTTTACTCATAACTATTATTTTTGAGTGTTGTTCTGTTCTTTCATTGCTTTTTATTTCTTTGCTCCATCCATCTAAAGCAATTATCCCATATCTGGTAGAATTCTGATTCTTTCTTTCCTTGTATTTCTTTCGTTAAAAAATAAAAATAAAAAAAACTTTGTTTAAAAAAAAACAATCAATTTCAGCAGTTGGATGGCCTGCTAATTATTCTAATCATTATTTTTTTTACATAGCTTCAGCAAAGCATCCCTCTTTCCCTTTCAGGAGCCATAAGATCAAATGAACCCATTAATCTGTTTCTTGGAATAATGCAAAGCTGGCAAATAAACCAAATTATTATTCTATTCCAGAAGAAAATAGAAATGATTCACATTTATATGCCAACGTTTTCTTCTTTGTTTACCATTAATACCTGAGAAATGATTTATAAGGAAACAGAAGTGCTGGCACAGATGTTTTACAGCTTGAACCTGTTTGTTTCACAAAGTATGATGGGCCATTCTATGAACATGAGCCAGCACACAGGTAGTCTATGAAATGACACATGTGCCAGAAGCATCCTTATTGTTGAAACAAAAAACAGTGGGGATCCTGATGGGTAGGAAAATGTTTTGGCAATATTTCAAGGGTGTTTCAGTGTTTCTTATATGTAGAAAGGAAAAAGAAAATAGCTAGTTCCATTAATTAGTTTCCTTACTTAAATTCCTAATGCCAAAAATGGTTTTACTGAAGAACTGTACACAGCTTTAGATACATTTTTTCCTTTAAAAAAATTGAAAGAATGAACGGACCCAAGGAACAAAAGTTTACTATGCAAAGAGCTTCTATTATGTCCCATTGGAAGGCAGAGGCTACCCGGAAAAAAAAGAGAGGAATTTAATATTGGTAGGAGAAATAAGAATCTCAAATTATTTTAGTGGTCATTCAATTAATGTACTGATGAAAACAATATGTTTATAAGATCAACATCTTAACTGCTATAGTTTCACAGAAGCACAAATAAAACTTAGATTTTGGTTCTGATGCTTCAGATTTCTAAAGTCTCTCAAACAAGGGAATTTGCTTAAATTGTGTGTGTGAGAGAGAGAGGAGGGGAGAGAGGGAGGGAGGGAGAGGGAGCTTCTTGGGGATGCATTTTGGAGAAGTATCAAGAGAAATGCCAAAAGGGCAATCAGCTTGGGTTTAAATTCCAAATAAAATTGGGTCTTTGGGGTAAGGAGACATGAAGAACTTTCAACTGCAGGTTTCTAAAAATCTTATTAAAATGAATGTCTAGAGGCAACTCTTTAACTCTTAGCTATTTAGCTCAGGAATGAAGAATAACAGAGTTGAAAGAGACCTTGGAAGTCTTCTAGTCCAACCCCCTGCTAAGGCAGGAAAACTGAGGTTGCCAAAATCTGAGAAGTCCTGGGAAAGTCAGAATAACAAAATAACACTTAGAAGGGGCCTTGGGGGTGGGGTGGGGGGCAGGACCCTATACCATTTTAGAGAAATGGCTGTCTAGCTTTTTCTTAAAAACTTGCAGTGATCGAGCACCCAGAACGTCTGGAGACAAGCAGTTTCATTGGTTAATTGTTCTGACTGTCAGGAAGTTTCTTTTTAGTTTTAGATCGTTTCTCTCTTTGTTCAGTTTCCATCTATTGCTTCTTGTTTTCCTTTTGCTTCTTTGGAAAATATATTGCCCCTGCTTCTTTGTGGCAGCCCTTCAAAAGCCTGTTTTGTGACCTGCCTATCCAGTGATGTGTGGTGAGGTTTATGGCTGGTGAGACACTGACACAATATTGGTTTCAAATTTTTTTAGACTTGTGGACTTCAACTTCCAGAATTTCACAGCCAGGCATGTTCAGTTCTGATTTAAAGCGACAGCATTTGTTTTTCTCCTTTGCGAAAAAGTTTCCTTCATTCTTTTTCTTCTCCCTCCCCCTCTCCCTTTCTCCCTCCCTCTCCCCTCTCTCAAACAGACACACACACAGAGAGAAGTTGGATTGGATTATCTCTCCTACCCCCTTCCCTCTCTCACTCACTCATTCTCAAACAAACACACAGAAGTTGGATTGGATATATTTTCCAATGGCTTGAAAGCAGCTCCTCTGCCATACTCCCCTCCCCGCCATTCCCCTGCTGCCTTCCACAAACATCTCCACCATTAGGAAATGCAGCCTGCTGTCTGGGTGGGAAATGCCTGAAATGCAATAAAACCCACCCACCCACTCACCTCCTGCTTGCAGGCTGGGGTGAGAGAAGAGGCAGAGAAGCCGGAGAGGAGCCGATCCGAGCCTTTGATTGCAGGCGGAGCCACGTTGCCTTTTCAAACTTGTAATCAGTGAAGCTGGGCTTATATAGTTTTATCCAGTTCTCTGTGTGTGTGTGTGTGTATGTGTGTTTGAAAAGGCAACGTGGCTCTGCCTGCAATCAAACTACACTTGGGGAGGGATTTACACTTGAGGATGAAGTTTGAATTCCTCCCCCTCCCTCGGACCCACACGTACCTTTTCCAGCTGTTTCAGAGAGGATTTCAACTCTGCTCTTGCCTGTCATCCTGAAAAGAAAAAAAATGTAAAAGGAAAAAGGCAAGAGCTGAGGTCAGGCTGAGCTAGTTGCTGCCTGAGTCACCATGGATGACTCTGCTTAACTGTTTAAAAAAGCCTCTAAAAAGTCCCCTCTATAGGAGGAGGCAGGAGAATGTCATGCCTCACCTACGTCAGGAATTTTTAGGCTTTTAACTCTTGCTTAACTCTGCTCGAGTGATCATAAAATGCCTAAAGTCAGACTAGATGAGGCACGTCGTTCTCCTGCCTCCTCCTGTAGAGGGCACTTTTTAAGAGGTTTTTTAAATAGTCAAGCAGAGTCATCCACGGTGACTCTGGCAGCAACTAGCTCAGCCTGACCTCAGCTCTTGCCTTTTTCCTTTTCCATTTTTTTTCTTTTCATGATGACAGTGGTGAGGCTCTGCCTTCCCTGCCTCCCCTGACTGCATGTCCCTGTGCCTATCACACTCTTGGGCAAAGTATCTTTTCAATAGTCCGTGAAAGTACATCTATACTATGTAGATGCAGATAATAAAGTCAAAAAAAGTTGAACAACATTTTTATAGAGTTATAGATACGTTGAGGCCAAGCATGACAAGGAGGGGCTGGGGGGAGGGGTTGGGGGAGGTGCCCTCTTGATGTGAGTGTGTTGAGTTGGCCATGCCTACCCAGACACATGATCACCCAGCCATGACCACCCAGTCACATGATCACCAGGCAGTGCCAATTTTTTTACTAGTGGTTCAGGTGTGTGCCTGCTCCAGTGGTGGGTTGCAGGCAGTATGCCCCGGTACAGGCATACTGGAGCCTGCTGGGAGCACTGGGTACCATTCCAGTACGGTGTTCCTGAGGGCTCACCCTCCTGCCCGCCCTCCTTACTTGTCTTTAAACTCTTTCGCACTTCCACGCACAGGCATGAGCGCATACAGTGCCTGCGCGACACTCCGCCGATCAGCTGGAATGTCACAGAGTCTCACGGAGGCGTCGCTGGATGGTAAGATGCATGTGCGTGCTTCACATGTGTGTGTGCATGCTGCGTGCATTCATGTGGAGGATGCCGGGTCCCGTTGCAACCATACTGGTATGGTTGCAACGGGATCGGGAACCAATCACTGGACTGCTCACACGTGTGCGTGATTCTTCTACGCATGCGCAGAGGCATCTGGGTGGGTGGGCAGAGTCTCTTGCCACTGTTACTACCAGTTCACCTGATTAGGGCCGAACCGGGAGCAATCCACCTCTGCCACCAGGCCACGTCCACCCAGTCACAAATGACCAGGCTTTGCCCACCCGGTCACATGACCACTAAGTCATGCCCACAGAACTGGTAGTAATTTTTTTTAATTCCACCACTGGATGGAATGTATATACTGTAGCTTCATTTAAAGAAAATCATTTATTTTCTAATGAGACATTTTAGCATTTAGCATTAAACTAAAAATCACAATACATCCACTGCTTTCATGGCTGAGGATTACAGGGTAGAAGTGAAAGATATTCAGCCTCCTTGTTCCTTTTCTGATACATCAGGAATTTTTCATTGCTGAAATAGAAACTGTGGGAGTTGGAAAAAAGAGATGCTGTGTCTGATTTTCCCAAAGAGTCATACTATTGGAGACAAACTGCATTTCTTACCAATGTGAAAATGGGCCTCTTTATTTTAACAAAGGAATTAAATCTTGATGACAGAATGAATTATCTTTAGTTGGTTGGCACTCTAATTTTAAAATGTGTTCATTTTTTAATTAATAGAGAGAAGCAAATGGAGTATCTAAATCTGACTAAAACCTATCTGGAACATTTTGAGCCAAATTTGATTCTCAAATGTTTGTTTCATGGCAAAGAATACCAGCTTTGTGCAAAAAGTTACGAAAAACTTGGAAAGGTGTTGTGACTCAGCAGATGTCTGCTGTGAGTCTTTTTGGGATACAAGATTCATTATGCAGCTGGGGCTTGTGAGAGGCAGGTTTGGAGATAAAAGGACGGATGCTGCCATGCCCTAGTCGCAGGAGTCAATGTTCCTTCGTGCGTACAACATTGCTTAATACACTTGGATAAGTGTTTTGGTGTTTCCTATAACCCTGATTTGTGGAGACTTTGGAAGAAGTGCATTGCTTGTAAGAGTTTTGTTTTGCATTCTTGTCGGAGACTTGTATTTATGTTATTTTTGGGCTCGAAGCTAGTTTGAACTGAGAACTGATAAACAAAGACTTCCTTTTAAGTTTGTCTGCTTGCATTTGTTAAGAGCCGGAGAAGGGGGGACAGAACAGATTGACTCCTGCCTGACAAGCATTAATCTCAGTAATTATGGAACAGATAATGGCTGAAAATAGATTAATGGCGCAGCAAATCGCAATGTTGTTGGATCAAATTCAACAGTTGCAGAGAGCTGCAACCCCCCTCCCCCACAGCCAAGGAGGAAGTGCCCAGTAGCCATGCCAGATAAATATGATGGGAGTCTGGCCATGTTTGCAGCATTCTTGGAACAATGCCAGCTGTTTATTAGCCTGAGAGCAGAGGACTTTCCCACTGACCGGATGAAGGTGGGATTCATGATCAGTTTGCTCTCAGGCACAGCTGCCCGATGGGCTACCCCCTTGTTAGTTCAGCAGAGCCCTTTGTTGGATGACTTCCAGGGCTTCTGTCAGTATTTCAAATGGATGTTTGAAGATCTGATCCAAGGGGAAACAGCTGCCAGAAGTTTGAAATCACTGCAGCAGGGGACTGGGTCATTGCAGGACTATGTGTCTGAATTCAGGCTACGTAGCCAGGATTCCACATGGAATGAACCAGCTCTAATGGACACGTTCCAAGATGGATTGTCTGAGGCCTTGCAGGATGAACTGGCGAGGGTGGACAGGCCACCGACGTTCGACGCATTGGTCCACCTGTGCCTCTGGATAGACGCCTGGCTGCAGAGGCGAAGGCCTCGCCATGTATTCCAGGAGACCACCAGCATGCCGGTTCAGCAAGGGACTGTAGTGGACTGGGAGGAGCCCATGGACTTGGGTGCTGTCAGACCTTGAGTGTCACAGACAGAGATGGACAGACGACGTGCGGAAGGATTTTGTTTTTACTGTGAGGTTCTTGGACACTTGGCAGGGAGCTGCCCCAAGAAGAACAGAAGGGTTGCGCGGACTGCAGCCGTCCCTCAGCAATGCATGATCAAGTCGGACAACCAGCATGTTGGTGCAGCCGTGTTACCCCGGTCGCACAAGATAGCGTGCGTTTGGGGGGGTGGAGTCCCAGGGCGGATGCCCTGCCGAATAAAGTAAAGAACTCCGACCCTGCGAACTTGCTTCCACCTCGGACTGTTCTACCCGTTGCATCCTGCGCTGCCGTTTGTCATCCCGTGAGCATGCAGACTCTGATATGGAATGCGCAGCGGGGTGACGACTTGGTGGAGTGACAAAAGGCGGAAGTTAGGCCGGCGTCCCCATGGACTTTGGAAGGGGATCTTTTGAAGTGTCGGGGCTGGCTCTATGTTCCCGCAGGGCACATCCCTTGACGGGTGCTCACGCAGATTCATTGCGCATCTGTGTCAAAACATTGGGGTTTTGTTCGGATGTTGCGCCTGGCTTCCCGTCAATTTTGGTGGCCCCATCTGAAAAATGACATATGGAAGTGCGTGAAGTCATGTGCCCAGTGTCATTGGGCCAGGTCTACAAAGAGAACTCCGCCAAGATTCCAGCCTTTGTCGACTCCGGTCCCTGCAGCACTGGACTTTGTTTCTGGGTTCCCGGTGGGGTACCAGGTCTTGGACCGTGCTCCGGGGAGGCCATCACCAACCTTTCTGGGCCACACCCCGATCATTGAAACTGGGGGAAGGGCCCTGCGGGAGGGGATTGCGTGGTGGTTCGGCCGAAGTCGGTAGAGCTGCCGTCAACCTCCGACGGAAAGGGGGTTGGTGGGTCGGCCTTGCAGAGGGTGGAGGACCCTGGACAGGGTGTTAAGGCTCGGCCGAAGTCGGTAGAGCTGCCGTCCACCTCTGACGGAAGGGGGTTGGTGGGTCGGCCGTGCAGAGGATGGAGGACCCTGGAAAGGGTGTTAAGGCTCGGCCAAAGCTGACAGAGCTGCCATCAAGCTCCGATGGAAAGGGGGTTGGTGGGTCGGCCTTGCAGAGGGTGGAGGACCCTAAACAGCGAGTTAAGGCTCGGCCGAAGTCGGTAGAGCTGCCATCAACTGCCGACGGTAGGGGGGCTGGTGGGTTGGTTTTGTGGAGGGTGGATGACCTTGGACGGGGTGTCGACGCCGGGAAGGGCGGAAGGAAACATGGTGGCCACTGGATACCTAAAGAGTTCCGATTCAAGGGGGCTATGCCTCCAGAGGTTTTGGATTCATGAAAAAGGCACCAAGGGAAATGGGTGCGGGTCATCTTGGGGACACGTCATCCCGACCATCGGACGGGAAAGGGCCCTGCGGTGGGGAATAGTGTTGTGACTCAGCAGTTGTCTGCTGTGAGTCTTTTTGGGATACAAGATTCATTATGCAGCTGGGGCTTGTGAGAGGCAGGTTTGGAGATAAAAGGATGGATGCTGCCATGCCCTAGTCGCAGGAGTCAACGTTCCTTTGTGCGTACAACATTGCTTAATACACTTGGATAAGTGTTTTGGTGTTTCCTATAACCTTGATTTGTGGAGACTTTGGAAGAAGTGCATTGCTTGTAAGAGTTTTGTTTTGCATTCTTGTCGGAGACTTGTATTTATGTTATTTTTGGGCTCGAAGCCAGTTTGAACTGAGAACTGATAAAGAAAGACTTCCTTTTAAGTTTGTCTGCTTGCGTTTGTTAAGAGCCATGAAGGGGGGACAGAACAGAAAGGTAAACACAAATGCTCCTCTGATTTCTGAATTAAAAATTAGGAGTTGAATGCCTTGTTACAAAGATAGGATTTTCTATTTCTTGACTGTTCTCTCAGAAGAAAATAAGAAATCTAGAACAAATGAAGGGAGGTATATTTTTATCTCTAGTCTAAAGAAAATGGATTTTAGTTCCTATTGTTTCTCACTTTCTGCCTAAAACTGTTCTTGAAAATTCAAAATTCTCCAAATCAGATTTGAGCGGAAGTATCCTAGGAACAGGAGAGAGAAAGAGATTTGATTTTGTTTTTTTATAAAGTGTTTTTTATTTGACATTTTCCAAATATTAAAATCACAATTACACTTTTACAGCTTTCCGTTATCGGTATTTCTTTTTTCTGATTTCGGGTTTTCCATTTTCCATTCTATTATCTTATACATATTCTTATTTGTTTCATACTTTCTCATTTTTACAATATATACATCTATATACAATATTTCCATCTCTATTGCTTTCTAAGTATATGCCATCTCTTTTCATTGTGTTTACTATGTGTTCCTTATGCATTGATTTTACATCTCTTTTTGAGCCAGTTATACCATCTATTCCATATCTTGTAGTATTCTGTTTCCTCTCTATCTCTTAGTTCCATTGCTAATTTGTCTAGCAGCTTTTTTATGATTTCTGCATTTAGGAAATGTTTTTTTTGTTTCCAACTTTGGGCAAATGAGATTCTGACAACAGTAATTATATGAAGCATTATATATTGGGTATCCTTACTAATATATATTTTTATTATTCCTAGCAGAAACAGCTCAGGGTTCATGTCATTTTTTTGTTCTATTATTTCTTCTAACCATTTTTGAATTTTTGTCCAGAATTCTTTGGCTTTCAGACATGTCCACCACATATGATAGAAGGTCCCCTGTTGGTAGTTACATTTCCAACAGTTTGGAGATCTATTTGGGAACATTTTGGCCAATCTCGCCGGGGGTAAATGCCACCTATAAAACATTTTGTAGATGTTTTCCTTGTAGGATGCCAACATTATCAATTTATAATTCCCCCCCCCATAATTTTTCCCAGTGTTCCAATTCAATATTGTACCTGAAGTTTTTAGCCCAAATTATCATTGTTTCCTTCATGGTTTCCTCCTCCATTTTGAATTTTAAGAGACGATTGTATGTAAGAGCCAAGGTGGCGCAGTGGTTAAATGCAGCACTGCAGGCTACTGCTAGATCAGCAGGTCAGCGGTTCAAATCTCACCGGCTCAGGGTTGACTCAGCCTTCCATCCTTCCGAGGTGGGTAAAATGAGGACCCAGATTGTTGGGGGCAATATGCTGACTCTCTGTAAACCGCTTAGAGAGGCCTGAAAGGCCTATGAAGCGGTATATAAGTCTACTGCTATTTTTGTAATCATTTTTTTCCTGTTCCTGTTACTATTTTATCCAATTCTTGTTGTTCATTTTGAAATCCTTACTGTTCTAAGTCCTTTTTGTATCTTGTTTGAATCTG
Source organism: Thamnophis sirtalis (assembly GCF_051295495.1). Classification (NCBI taxonomy): domain Eukaryota; kingdom Metazoa; phylum Chordata; class Lepidosauria; order Squamata; family Natricidae; genus Thamnophis; species Thamnophis sirtalis. Next base: position 62,242,181 of record NW_028261384.1, on the reverse strand, counting down.
TAGATATAACCACCAGCCTAATTCAATTCCTTGTAATTTTAACTCCTGATTTGTTTTAAGTTTTCCTTGCCCATACAATAAATCATATATGTCAATATCTTGTTCAAATCTATTACATTGGGGTAGATCATTGCTTCCATGGTTGATAGCCATATAGGAATTTTTGTGTAGAAGTTTCTTTTGATTTTCATCCATAGTTCTAATAAGGCCCCTCTTACCTGATGTTTCTGTAAATATTTATGGGCTTTACTCTTTCCCTCCCAGATAAAAGCATGCTAAGCCAAGCTGTAAATCATGGTCCTCTATCATCAATATTCTTTTATTTTGGAATACTATCCATTCTTTGAACCATGTTACTGCTGCTGCCTGCTAGTAAAGCTCCCAATCTGGGAGGCCAAATCCTCCTTTGATTCTAGAGTCCTGTAGTAATTTTAATTTTATCCTAGCTTTTTTCCCCAGCCAAATTAAAAAAAAAATTTAGTTCCATGAAAAAGTTTTTCCCTAATTTTATTGATAGAGTTTGGAATAGAAATAAATTTTTTGGTAGGATATTCATTTTTATGGTCACAATTCTTCCAATCAGCGATATTGTAATTTAGCCCAATTTTCCAAGTCCTTTCTTATTTGTTGTAATAATTTTGAATAATTGTCTTCCTTTATAGTAGAACATTTAGCTGTTAGCCAGATTCCAAGATATTTTACCTTTTTAACTATTTTCAATATTCTCTTTAATTCCTCATTTTGCCTTGGTGTAAGATTTTTAGTAATTATCTTTGTTTTATTTTTATTTATTATTAAGCCTGCATCTTTACCGAATTCTTTTACTTCCTGAATTAATATTTTCCCTATTTCAAGGAGGTTTTCTATTATAAAAACCAGATTATCCACAAACACCTGTGTTTTGTATTTTTCCGTTTTCCTTTTTAACCCTTTTATTTCCTCTTTTCCCCTAATCCGTGTTAGTAAAACCTTCAATGAGAGGCTAAATAGAAGAGGAGATAGTGGGCATCCTTGTCTGACTTCTTTATTTATAATGACTTTCTCTGATAGTTTTCCATTCACCATTATTTTAGTTGTCTGGTTTGAATATATTGCCTTAATCATTCTGATAAATTTTTCTCCAAATTTTATAATAGCTAATTGTGTAATAAGAAACTGCCAATTTAAATTATCAAAGCTTTTTGCATGTCTATCAATACTAATGCTAATTGTTTCTCTGGATGTACTTCATAGTATTTTAATATGTTCATTATAATTCTTGCATTATTTCTTAATTGTCTTTTGGGTAAGAATCCATTTTGATCCAAATGAATAATTTTATTTAATATTTTTAAATCTTTCCACAATAATCATCATAAATATTTTATAGTCAACATTTAGCAGCGAGATTGGCCTATAATTTTGAATCAATTGATTGTCTGTTTCTTCTTTTGGGATTAATGTTATAAATGCTTCAGTCCACCAATTTGGCATTTTTGCTTGTTCTAATATTTCATTGTACAAGTCTAACATGATTTCCTCAAAGTTTCTTGAAATTTTTTATATATCTCCATGGGAATCCCATCTGGTCCTAGTGATTTATTATTTCTTTGTTCCTTAATTGCCTCCTTCATCTCTGTTAGAGTTATTTTCTCATTTAGCATTTCTCTTGCTTCCTCTGAAATACTTGGTAGGTTTCTCTCTTGCAAATAATTTTGGAGTTCTTTTTCTGAGATGTTTTCCTGACTGCATAGAGTTTGAAAAAAGTTTTGTATTATACTTTTTTTTTCCCTTTGGTCTTATGGAACAAATTCCCATGTTTGTCCTGTAACTGCTGTATTAACTTTTTCGTTTTTTCTTTCTTCAATTTGTGTGCCAGCCATCTACCTAGTTGGTTTGCTGTTTCAAAATAGTTTTGTTTTGCCATTTTTATATTACATATCATTTATTCTTGAAGTGTTAGATTGATTTTATGTTTCACCAAATTTCTCTCTTCTTTGATTTTAGTATTTTGTGGTTCTTTCTGCAACACGGTCTCCAACTCTTTAAGTTTCTCCTGTAATAATGTTTGCTGTTTCCTTATTTCTCCTTGCTGTATATGCTATTGTTATACCCTGCATTTAGGCTTTTGTGGTATCCCATAAGTTTTATAGTGTTGTTTTATCTTTCTTGTTTTCCTTGAAGAAAATATCTAATTCTTTGTCCATCATTTATATATATGATTTTTCTTTTACAATTCTCTGAGTTAATGTCCATCTTAATTTTTTCCTCCGACCTTTCCATTTTATCATTAGTAGATTGTGGTTTGTCCACTTATTTGGCAAAATCTCCATATTTTCTATGTCCGGGATGGCAAACGTATGGCACGCATGCCACAGGTGGCACATGGAAACATTTGTCAGGGCACGCAAGGTGTTTCCCTGTTAGCTGGCCAGCAAGGCGTTGCCCTGTTAGCTGGCCAGCATGCATGTGCACGCTGGCTAGCTGAGTTCAGCCTTTTTTAAAGCCATTTTCCCCCTCCCCAGGCTTTAGAGCTTTATAGCAGTCTGGGGAGGGCAAAAGAGCCTTCCCCGCCCCTCAGAGGCCCTCCGGAGGTTTCAGGAGCTTCCCTGAAGCCCCCAGAGCACAAAACACTGGTCCTATGGGCAAACCAGAAGTTCGGGAACGGATTTCCAGTTTGCTCGTAGGGTCAGTTTAAGCGCTTCGGAGGCTCCAGGGACCTTCAGGGACCTTTCCAGCGAGTCCTGAAGTTCCCTGAAGCCTCCAGAGGGCCTTCGGGGGGGGGGGAGGCTGTTTTTGCCCTCCCCAGGCTCCTATAAAGCCTCTGGAGCCTGGGGAGGGTGAAAAAAGCATGCAAAAAATGGGAGGAGTGCCTCTCATCCTCGTATGCGCACTGGGGGGTTGCATGTTGCATTATGGGTATGGCATGCCCATTCACAACCCCCTCTGCACTCCCCCCTTATGGCACATGAGCCAAAAAAGGTTCCCCATTGCTGTTCTATGTTATTGATCAATTCTAGGTTCATCCATGCCATATCTATTTGCGACCATGAATTGTGCGGGTAGGAAAGGAAAATGTACTGCTTTTTCTTTGGATTTAGCTGTCTTCATGCATTCCTTAAATTCAATTCTTGCACCATTTCAAAGAAGGTACTTGGTAGTTGTTGTCTTTTCTTTTTATTCTTCTTTGCATTCTTATAATCTATTTTGTTGTTTGCCACCATATTGAAATTGCCTATTATACAGACATTTTCCCAATCTGATTCTATTATTTTCTTGTGTAATTTATTATTTAATTATTTTTATTTATATTTAGAGCATAGATTGTCACCAGCAGAATTCTTTTTTGATTTGTTGTTATTTCCATGATTAAAAATTTGCCTTCTCTATCACTAAATATTTTCCTCAAATGTAACCAATCTTTTCTGTATACTGCAATCCCTGTTTTCTTATTTTGTGTTAATGTCAGATGCAGCTTTCTAGCTTTCTAGGGGCATTCTAGAATATTACCATATTTTTCTTTGATATGAATCTCCTGTAGGCAGACAATATCCATATTCTGTCTTTTGAGTCTTGTTAATGTTTGTTTTCACTTGGCTGGTGAGTTGATAGCATTGATGTTCAAGGATCTTTATTTCAACATCCATCTTATTTGTATGTTGGCTTTGGTCCTTTCCTTGTTCTTGTCTCGGTTTGTGTTCTTGCCCTGGCTCCTTCTCTCTCCTGTCCTTCTGTTTCCCTTCGGTCCCTTATATCCTGCTCTGTATGCTTTTCCTCTGATGTCTGTTCTTCCTGACTTATTTTCTGCTTCCTCTCTACTATCTTGTTCTCCTATTATATAGTGATCATAAAACTCCTGTGCCTTTTCCAGTGAGTCAATATGGATTTTTTTTCTGCCAGGTTATTAGCATCCCCTCAGGGATAAGCCATCTAAACATCACTCTGTATTTGAGCAGTTGGGTTGATAGGAAATGTTAGTTTCTTCTCTGTTCCCTTATCCATTTTAATATCTGCTTTAATGTTATGATTTATTTTTCCTTATAGACCAGAGGCTCTTCTCTTGTTTTGCTGTAGACTTCGTCTCTTGTCTTTTTTCTTGTGAATCTTACAAGTATCTCTCTTGGAAGTTTGTGTCTGCATACATAGTTTGTGTGGACCCTATACACTTCGTTCAAGTCATTTCCCACTTCCTGCTTGCTTTTTTGCAGAAGTTCTGCCATTAACTTTGGAACATCTTCCCACTTAGTTTCCACTATGTTTTGGAATCTAAGATAAAATATTGATTTCTCCATCTCTAAATTTATAATGGCCTCTTCATTTCTTTGTTTACCACCATCATTTTACTTTCTGTTTTATCTAGTTTCTTTTCCGTTTGTTCCATTTTAGCTTCCACTATTTTTATTTTTTGTTCATTTTGTGTTATCTTTTCCTGCATTGTACCAATTTTATCATCCAGTTTACATATCTCTCCTTTAACCTCCCCCATATCACTCTTAAGTTCTTCATGATTTTTTGTCATTATCCCCTGCATCTTCATCATTGTCTCCTGAATTAATGTTAGGGTTGATTGCATGCTCTGTAGATTCATAGTGGAGCCTGACTTCTCACCTCCTAGTATGCTTTCCACTGAACATGGTCCTGACCGGGATGCTATCATTGCAGTTGTTTCCCCCCTCATTTTGGTAACTGTGGTGGTTGTACTTATCATTTTAATGTTTTTAAAAAAGTTTTTCCACAGTATCATATATCCCCATTTTTCTCCTTTATCTATCTTTTTTGTCTCTACTTCACTTCCTCAAAATTCTACCTACTTCACTAACTATAATTGGTGACCACAATATAGAATGACCTACATTATAATACAATCAATACCCTATTTATACAATTGATCCATATAATTAATAACCTAATAATAATCTAATGATGGTCTAAAGGTTCTGACTACTAACTAATCTTAATCTAATTGTTATTTAATTATAAGAAATATGTTATAGATATTGCATTTACTATGAGTAATACTTACAAGATAATACTTATATCACAGGTTTAATACCTTACGTCTACTTATAAAAATATAAAAATAAATAAATAAATAAATGTAATTTTTTACTTGATTATTAAATTGATTATGTTATAAAAATATATAGTATTTATAAATATACTATATAAATATACATATAAATACACACAAACACACACAAACACACACACAAAAAAACACACACACACACACATAGAGAATATATAAATATAAAGGTTTTTAAGGTATTCTATATAAAGTTCTAAGTCTAGTTTTAAATGAACAGCTATACAATAAATAATATCTATACAGGATTTTATATAATTGTAACAGATTACTTAGATTGCACAGATTTCCAGAAACTTAGAAAGTTCTTTTTCTTTGTTCTTACTGTTGCATCAGCTTCTCCTCCCTTAATGTCCAGGATATTGCCTTCTGTCTATTTAACACAGTCGCTAACACAGTTCTTTCAATTCCCCTGCCAGATCAAATCTTCACTGTCTTCTTCCCAGGCAGAAGCTTCTTATAATTGTTTCTTTTCTTTTCTGCAATCCACAATGTTTAGTCCCTGTCTCAACTCATGTTCCTTCTGCCTGTAGTAATTTTCCAGTAAGCTCAAGCTATCAGTACATCTCCTCCATTCTTTCTCTGAATGTTAGCTCCATTTTTTCAAGACTCTGCTTCCACCGCTAAAGTGCCGCTTTTTTTCTGCCTTGGAGACTCACTCACCTACCAAGTTATAGATTCACACTTCCTGAGAGTCACACCAGTACTTCATTCCTACACCTCAAATTCCACCAATACTTTCAGCTGTTTCCTTCTTCTCACTTCCTTCTCCATTTAACGGGTTGTCACACCTCCGGATCCAGCCATAAAGGCCAGTCTCTCCCATGCCAGATTTGAGAAGTTTCTCATACTATAACAGGGGATCACACATCTCCCTATTATCCTCTGAGTTTCCCCTCTCTGTTGCTGGTCTCTCTGAGACCCAGCTCTGCCTTTGCAAGCCTCCTGGAAGGAAAATCAGGCAGAAAGAACAGAGCCCTGTTCTGCTTCGTGCCGGCATGATATCACCCTGGAAGTCTCGAGATTTGATTTTGTTAACAGATGGCATTTTGTCCAAGAACAGTTATAAGAACAGCACAAATAAGCCATAACATTTTTATTCAGGAAGAGTATTTCTCTAAATGTTTAATTTTTTCTTTGCTTCATAATACCAAACCTAGTTTATTTTGCTTACAATTCCACATCCTAAAACATACATTTTTATCATACAGGTGAAAGAGGCAGCATATTTGTATAAGAGATGCCAATGCTTCAAGGATGCATCCAGATATTTTGAACAGATGCAGGAGTTTGATCTAGACTCAAAATGTGTTGGCATGAAGACTGGTATGAAGAGGCAGCAAAATCTATTGAAAGGTCCATATTGTGCAAAGTAATAAACTGCGGTGTACATTTCCACTTTTTGAAGTGTAGTTCCGAAATTGGATTCAAAATTAGGACTGTTCATATTTGGCCTATAAAAATTCAGATATAGTTTCATTTATTATCATATATTGTTGTTTTTCACATTCAGCTATCATGACATTATTCAATACATAGATAAACATGTACATTTCAAGACATGCACATAATGCAACTGTTTTAAAATGAGGTGTTTTTTCATATGTATGGTATTTCTTCTTTCTCTTTCCCTTTTTTACCATGTGAAACTATGGTATTTTTTTTCTCTGTTGTGTTGAAATTTGTAAAATTAGTTCAGTTTTGTGACTGACATTTGTCAATAATATCTCTTTCAGATAAAATAAAATCAATAAAATGATGGAGTTGCTCTCTCACTTGGATACAGAAGACAAGCTTGCATTCTTGAAAGCACACAAACACATTGAGAAAGCAGCTGATCTGTTGAAAGCAGAAGGCAGAGATGAAGAAACTGCAAACTTATGAAACAGCAGGGTTTTTTTCTTGGAAACAGCAAAACTTACTACCGTATTTTTCAGACTAGAAGACGCTCTGAAGTATAAGACACACCTAGATTTTGGGGAGGAAAACAAGGGAAAAATATCTGCCTCTGCCTCCCAGCAATTTGCCTCCTTGCAACAAATAGTACAGACAATATACAATGTTTGTAGTGTTATATTTCAGACTATACTTGTACAGATACTGTTAAAATTGATGACAACGCTGACATTCTGACCAGGATGGTTGTACCAAGTTGTAGATCAGTGCTGTGCCTGCATCATCCTCTCCATGACCCATTTGCCCACCTTGCCTTGCAACTTGCAAGGCTTCCCTTTCACCGGGACCACCCCCACCTCCGAATGGGAACAGAATGGGACCTTTAGGACAATCGGGTGGCCTGGGGTTGAGGGGCTTGGAAGGAGAACAGCCATTTCGGCATCAGGCATAAAGTCAGTCCAGGCAATGGGGAGGATGAACAAAAAGAGAAGCTGCAACTCCCTTTTTGGGTTTCTTTTTAAAGCTGTCAGAGGCTCTGAGGAGAACTGGCAACAGGCAGGCAGCAGTGGGCAAAGGCTTTGGGGGTCATGGTGCCCTGGGAGGTTGAGGGTCAGGCTCAGCACTTGCCCTCTGCTGCTAGGGCTGCAGACAGCCTGCACTGCCATCTGGGGTCTTCATGTAGCCTGAGAGGGATGGTAAAGCTCCTCTGGTGGAGAAGAGTTTGGTGCTCACCCTGGTCTCACCTTCCTCCAAGGAAGAAAATGGATCCCCCTAGCCCTGCCCAGGCCACTACAGGGACGTCCCGATGCAAGCAACATTGAGCTGAACAATGAAATTGAGTTTGACACCCCTGTTATAGAGCCATAATAATGGAGAAGCAAAGTCAAGCTGTGATTTGTCTATATAATAATTTTGTTGTGCAAAATCTGAAATATAATGCTTAATGCTGGTCTTTTTTAGTGCAAAGCATTGTTTTTTTTTCTTATTCTCTGCTGCATGTTTTTTGAAACTTTATTAAAAGTAAAAGTATATTGAAAGATTATTTCATACTACTTTTAATACTCTATTCTAAAATTTTGACAGACAGTGGAAAGATTTTCAAAAGTCTACCTATAAATCTTTCTTGGTGCAGTACAATTGAATGTTTTTGTAATTTTGGTCTTCCAAATTGTGGCCCATTGTTGCCATACTTTAAATTTTATTGAGTTTTTTCCAATTCAATGAAATTTTGAAGTCATATTAATTATACTTTTCTTTGCTCTTAATGATAGTTGATAGTTGATACTGCTCAACAAGTTCTTCGGCACCTATGGATCCACACAGCTGGAGAAGGGAACTGTAGAAATCTCCAAAGGGAGGTGACCATCAGTCTTGAGAAACACTTTCGAAGTCAGTGTAAGTCAGTGTAAGTCAGTGTAAAAAAGTACCAAAGAAGACTCATAAGGGATCATACACACCAAAGACAATGTTTTTCCATTCTGTATCCATACAATCTTCTTTTGGAGATCAAATGTTAGGGTTTTAGGCAAATTCATTACTTCTGCTGGAGTTGAAGTCTGCTGAGCATATATCAATTTAACTGATTTTATGTGGTATCATGCAGTCATTTCCTGGTTCTTTGTACATAGTAATTAGTCATTTTTGAAAAAGGATTTCTTTTTAAGTGAACAAAAGAACTTACACCTGAAAGGCAAGATTTTGATTGACTTTGCCATGCATTTTGATGATTAAGACACTTCTTTTTGGTCTCCAAAATGAAATAAGATGCAATGGTGATGAAATATATGTGATCTTGGTTAAATTATTGTTACAGAAATAAATTTTGAAAAAACATTTTGAAAATGTGACTTACCCAAGAGCTGGTTAAAATAAATAAGCCTATTTTTGAATCATTCACATATATTAAATATGGTTACAGAAAGGCCAGGTTCAGAGAATTATTTTCAGTATGCTTAATTTCCTGGGAATAGAACGAGCTACCTAGATTTTTTTAAATTAAAAGCCGTGAATAGGTTTCTTTTCTTTTTTAAAAAAAACAAACTTAGTTTCAAAAGCTTGTTGTGGTATGAGTTGTTTGAAAGAAAGAGGGATTAGACTAAATAAAGAAAATGGCCCCCTTCTTTTAAGTAAGCTGTTAGCAGGGACGTGCAGTCAGGGGAGTCAGGGGAGGCAGAGCCTCACCACTGTCATCATAAAAAGAAAAAAAATGTAAATGGAAAAAAGCAAGAGCTGAGGTCAGGCTAAGCTAGTTGCTGCCAGAGTCACCATAGATGAGTTTGCTTAGTGCTTAACTGTTTAAAAAAGCCTCTAAAAAGCGCCCTCTACAGAAGGCGGCAGGAGAACGACGTGCCTCATCTAGTCTGACTTTTTATGATCACTTGAGCAGAGTTAAGCAAGGGTTAAAAGCTGAAACATTCCTGACATAGATGAGGCACGTCATTCTCCTGCCTCCTCCTGTAGAGGGTGCTTTCTAGAGGCTTTTTTAAATAGTTAAACAGAGTCATCCACGGTGACTCTGGCAGCAACTAGCCCAGCCTGACCTCAGCTCTTGCCTTTTTCCTTTTACATTTGTTTTTCTTTTCATGATGATAGGCAAGAGCAGAGTTGAAATCCACTCTGAAACAGCTGGAAAATGTATGTGTGGGTCGGAGGGAGGAGGAGGAATTCAAACTTCATCCTCCTGGTGCAACTTTGTGTGTGTGTGTGTGTGTGTGTGTGTGTGTGTGTGTGTTTGAGAGAGAGGGCAGGGAGAGAGGGAGGGAGGAGGGGAAGGGAGAAGAAAAAGAAAAAGAAAGAAGGAAACATTTAGCAAAGGAGAAAAACAAATGCTGTCGCTTTAACTGAGCATGCCTGGCTGTGGAATTCTGGGAGTTGAAGTCCGCAAGTCTAAAAAAATTGCTGCCTCACCAGCCATAAACCTCACCGCACGTCACTGGCTGTTAGATATATTCTGGATTTATCTGTGTCTATGAACATGCTTTAGTTATTTCTAATATTACATAAACAGATTATTTTTGATATTGTGATTTTTTTTCTTTAGGGCCTTTATGTTTAAATGGGTACTGTGAATTATATACCAGATAAAGTTGCTGCTTTGATATAATTTTTAAAAGGTATGGGCCTTAAATAAGAACTCTCTGAGGTTGCAATCTAGAATAGTAGCTTTGGCTAAATTATGATCTCAAAGATGGATTGGCAGTATGAATCCTGAGATATGTACATGTCTTTTTGAAGTTGTATAGAGTTGACCATTGTTCCTAATTTAATTGTCACTGTCTTGTGTTCCTTATAGGGAGGGCCCTATACTCAGAAGTGGAGAAACTGCCTATGGGCAGGGAGGATGGGCACGTGGGGTTATGCCTCTGTGAGGTCCAATGACATGAGGAAGGTTGAATCCCCTGTCCAACCCTTGAAAGGGCGAGCGATGAAAATAAAGCAGTGGATGAGCCTTAGCATGTCGATAAAGGGATGGCATAATTTTGCCTGTATCCCTGGACTCAATCAGGAGAGGCTCTAGGGAATCCCCAAACAATTGATCTCTGGTGAAGGGAGGGAGGGTGCAAGTCTCCATTTGTGTCTAGCATCCACTTGGCACTGGCAGAGCCAGAGGAAATGTCTGTTGGAACCCAGCCAACTGCTGTGTGATGGACTTCAGCAGGCTTGGGCAGAAGCCCCAGCCACTGGGACAGGAGGCTGCTCTGCCTGCTGTTGATGGGAGCCAAAGTTCCAGAAGAAAATCCCTTTTCTTGATTTCTTTGGATATTGTGGAAGATATAAAACATTCAGGAATGGAGGAGAATTTAAACAGACATCTTGTCCTAAGATAGACTGTGTCTAAAAGCTGGAAGGAGCTACCAGAGGAGGCGTGTCATCACAGCTTGTAGATTCATCCTGATTGGGTGACAGATGGTGTTAACTCATTCCTGAATGCTAGCTCCACCACTTTGGAGTATAATTAATTGGAAGAGTGATTTTTTAAATTCATTAATAATAAAGTATCAAAATACTGCAAAAATTACCATTATACATTAAATCTATATATGTAAAAGTGAAACCCACTCATGCCGGATCACAAAATCTCCAGAACCATAAAGCCTACAAACTTGAAATGTGGCACATATGCTCCTCTTGGCTTCTAGATACTCTCTTAGAAAGGATTTTTCAAAATGACCATCAGATCATTAGTATTTGTTATATTATTATTAACATGCTCTGATACTAAGAGGTTCTACTCCCCCCTACCCACCTCAAAAGATCTCTGTTCAAACTGCTATTTGGGCATAGCCAGCATGTGACCGATCCAGCCTGCTGGCTGGGAGTTTGGAGAGGAGCCTGAGGGAGAGAAGGGGATAGGAGAGGCTGATCATAACTACTTATTAATTTTAAAGCTGTAAGTGTCGATTTATCAAGCCCGATCACATAGTTTCATAGCGGAGCATGGGTATTCAGCTAGTATTGAATATACTTCAATTCCGTTGAAGTAGATGATCATGGAAGTAAAACCATATCAGACAAAGTTCAGGAATATTTGCAAGTGTTTTATCCATTAACTATTTACATTTCCAATCAGTCAAGAAATACTTTTCTCAAGACCAATATTTCATAAACAAATACAATTTTCTGACAAAACCAAACCAAGAGAAAGATATTCCTATTGTTTTTTTAAAAATCTGCTTATCAGGATTACCACGGAGGTCACCTAGCCAAAACAATTCTCACTATCTATTCACTCCTTCCCCCCACCTTAAAAATGTGGTGAGCCTGAGACCCCCCCCTTACATAGTAAAGAGAAAGAAAAGGAATAAATGAGTACAATAGAGAGCTAAATAAAATGGCTACACATATGTCAAATTCAGGCTCGACAAACCTCTTGTTCTGGAGACACCCAGCCTTTTGGCCAGATCAAACAGCATGCATCAAAATGCAGTTTCATATCTGGTAGGCCCAAACCCCCTCTTTCCTTAGCATCTTGTAATAGCTTATATCTAATTCTTATTTTTTCCCCTTGCCATATGAACTTAGAAATACCCTTCTGACATTGTTTAAATGGATTGTCCATTGTAAATATTGGTAAAATCTGTAACAAAAAAGCATCCTTGATAAGATATTTATCTTGATTACAGAGATTCTACCCAATCGTGATAAATGCAATTTATCTCATCTTTGTAAATCCCTCCAAAGAAGTACATAGTTATTTTGAAACAGTTCTATGTTTGTATTTGTCAACATAACCCCTAAGCAGTTCACCTTTTTCTCAACCCTAAAACTCGACTTGTTATTGAATTGAATATATCACTATCCTGAGAAGGCATATTCTCAATCAGCATTGTTGTTTTGTGTTTATTTATTTTGAAACCTGCCAAAGCCCTAAACTCATTCAATTTCCTCATCCAATATTCTATATTATTTTTGGATTCTGTAGAAATATAGCCAGAACATCAGTGAAGGCCCCCAATTTATGAATTTATTTCTTAATATTTATGCCCCTTATTTTGTCATTTTGTTTAATACCTCTATTCAGGACTTCCAAAACCAAAATAAATACAGAGGGGACAAAGGGCATCCTTGTCTTTTACCCTTTTCAATTTCACATTAATTAGTCAAGTCATCATTTATAACATTTTTTGCATTCTGTGATGTGTAGCTTGCTTTAATTCCTGGGATAAAATTCACACCAAAGTCCATTTCTTCTAGCACCTTAAACATAAAGGCTTAATTTAGGTTGTCGAATACCTTCTTTGCATCTAAAAAAATTAAGGCAGCCTATTTCTCATTATGGTATTGTAACTATTCAATAGTATTTAAGACAGTCCTCGCATTATCTCTTACCTGTCTTTTCAGTAAAAAGCCTGTTTGGTCTTCCTGTATATATTCCTGTAAAATCTTATTTAGTCTTTCTGCCACAATAGTGGTAAAGAATTTGTAATCTTTATTTAATAATGAGATTGGTCTATAGATCTTTGTCTTTTTAACATCTTGACCCTCCTTTGGGAACAAAACAATATTGGCTTCTTTCTACAGCTGGGTTATATTTCCGTTCGGTAGTATATCATTCATTGTGTCTTTTAGTGCTTGAACAAGTTCATCCTCAAAACACTTATAGCATTGGCTTATGAGACCATCTGGGCCTTGGGCTTTGTCTAGCCTCATTTTTTAAATAGCTTCTGATATTGTAAGGACCTGCCTCCCCCCCCCCTTCAAAAAAGTGTAGACTCTTGGAAACCTGGTATTTCAAAAGGAATATTTTTATTTGGAAGGGGGTGAAAGCAAGTCAACATTCAAAGCAGGCTCTTGGAACCGCGGCTATACAATCCATGATAAAGGAACTGTCAGCACCTCTCCATTTAATAATTAGGAAAGAAAGACCATGAGACTCCATATGTGGAAAATCAAATGTACTTTTACTAATTAAAAATGATTAGAGAGCGGTTGCATAGTGAAGTCTGATTAATTAGGCGTGAAAGCGGTTGATATATAGAATAGCCCATTCCACACCCCCTGGCATCATAGGCCTAGGCCAATCATAAGTCCTTCAAGTGTCAGGTGTGAGATAACTTCAAAAGGCATCACGAAGATGGAATGTCGGTGCCGTTAGTCCAGGCGGGAAACACCCACACATGCGTAGTCTGACCATCCAGTGAACTCCAGAACATTCCTCCAGCACATCGAGTAACCCCACCCAAATACCATGCCCTCCCTCCCTGTTTCATGGCAGCTGAAGCAACAGCAAAGCAGAAGCTGACAGGAACTTAGGAACCCCTCCCAACCATCTAATGTGGATTCCCACCAATCTGCAAGTGTGAAGATGTTTTTGTACCTGCCTCTCTGAGAAACAGATAAGCAGGGATTCTCAGGATCATCTTCCAGAATTGCAACCCATATGACACCCCTTGCATCCCCCAAGAGGTGAGAATTTTCCAGACCTCTGAGGCCCTAGGCAACAGTTATAAATCAGGCGAAAGGTTATACAAACAGGCAAGGCAAGACATAGGATACTTTGAAAGGAGAAAGAACAAAATGCATCAAATCCAAGCCCCTTTGTCCATCGAAGCATGAAAGCATACACGGATCTGACATATATCTCAAAAGCAGTTATCGGATCATTCATAAGTTTTTTGTGGGTTTGTGATAATTTAGGTAACTGTTGTCTTAAAAGGTATTCATCTATTTTTCACCTACTGGTCTCCTCTTTTATACAAATTTGGATAAAAATTATGACAGGACAATACATTCTCAAGTTCAATGTACCTTCCACACGGGAAGCTGTGTCTCTTGTCCTCTAAGCACACATATTATAATTTTCCATTCCGTAAAAAAGGGGAAGATTTTGTTTACAATAAATTATTAAGGATGTTCTTTGTATTACCTACAGCCCAGAAAAGATATTGTAATTCTGTCTACTTAGCTCCCATTGTAGTTATACAGACAAAAGGCAAAGAAACTAGAGCTAAACCCAGCACACAGCATGTGTGTATGTATCTGTGTGTGTATGTATCTGTGTGTACATATATATGTATGTATATATATATGTATGTGACATTAAATACATACATACATACATACATACATACATACATACATACATACATACATAGATGGTATACTATATTTTATGGTAGGAAAAATATATAGGATATTTCTGCTATATTGACTAACAAAAACAGTTATTCATTTATGTTGCTACTATAACAAATATTAGGGACTGGTGAGAAATACTGCATAAAGTTTATAAAATGTTTGGAAATTGTTTTGCATATACAGTATATGCTTAATTAAATGAACAAATGGAATTATATATAATTGTTTTAACCTATAGAAGTGGGAATGGCTTAGCGGACATGAGACCAGGTGGGAGTGGTCAAATCGATGTCACTGAATTCTCTGCCCCAATGAATGACCTACAAAAAGAAGATATACAAAAAGGAAATTTATTATTTTGTGCACTTACTACTTAAATAAGAATAAAATAAGTACACAAAACAATAAAAGCTACTCACTTACAGAAGAAAGATGACTGACTTGCCTCTCTTCAACAGTGACGACCACCTTGCCCCAATGAATGACCTGCACAAAGAAGAGATACAGAAAGGAAGTCTTTAATTGCATGCACTTACACCTTACATACAGTATGAATAACACAATGAAAGAGATACATTCAAGTACTTACTTGTGTTAGTAGTTTTTTGGTTTAAAATATTTCCACATTGTTCTTTCGTTTGGGCCTCCTCAATTGCACTTTTCTTACTCTTCACTCTTGGATCATTGGCTGTGTGATGGTGTGCTCTGAGCCACTTTTTAATGGAAGAAATTGGGCCCCATTTTGTTACAGGTACGCCAATCACGCTAATTGTCATCAAATTGCTAAGGTTTGGAATAGTTAGGTGTTCTTTGTTCTGAACGTATGAGGTTCATTTTTGAAAAACCCCTTTCTGCCTCTGCTGAACTCACAGCAATTGTCCTGACAATATCTCTAGCTTTTTTGATAATGTCAGGAATTGTGTACTTCTTTGAATCTTTTAGTATGTTTTCCACGAAATCTCTGTAGTCATTCAAATTAATTTCGTAATTAAACATTTAACCAAATTCAATTAATTATTCGTCTACTTCTGGCCATGGAATGACTACATCTTCAATGTTCCAGTAATTGGCTCCAAATAAGTGAGAAATCATAATTTATTTGAGTCTGGCAATTGCATACCTGATTTTAGATGTTTGCAATCCATTAGTCTTTTCTTCAAATTGGTTAGGATGCTTTCCAAAAGTTTTTCCTGAGGAAGTGCAACAAATCATTGATTTTTAACAAATTTTATATTTTGGAAGGCTTCTGAAGTTGTCATATCAACCTTTTTATCATATGGGCCCTTTCCCCATCAAAGCATTTCAAATGCTTTAATTGATCTCAGCACAAATGTTTCACCCTTGATGGTGTCTGTATTTTTCTCTTGCAGGGCATTTGACAGAAATCTTGTTTAGAATGTCAATCATCAGAGCAAAATCAGTCAAAAAAATATATATTTTGATGGGTAGCCATACCTGGGCATTTTTCATTTCCATGAAAAAACTTATGTAGTCAGGACGATACTAGATGTCCACAGTGAAGTCCACAGTGAGAAATAAATGGCCTTGATATTTATCGATGCACAAAAAGTGTTCAATGATGTCAAATGGATTTTATGTTGTGCCAGTTAAAATACATGAAATTTGATGAAAACTTCATAAATATGTTTAAGGCAAATTACTGCAATCAAATGGCCAGAGTGGTAATAAAAGCGGATACAGACCTTTAAAATCCAAAATGGCACAAGGCAAGGGTGCCCATTATCACCACTATTATTTGTATTAACATTGGAGATCTTAACTAGGATAATTTGGAAAGATGAACAAATTAAGGGTCTAGAAATTAAAAGGGAAGTATTTAAGCTTCAAGCATTTGCAGATGACCTGGTGTTTATTATGGAAAAACCATTGTGGTCCGGTATGAGGCTAATGGAAGTACTGGGAGAATATGAGGAAGCAACCGGTCTGAGGGTAAATAAAGAAAAAACTAAGATGTTAGTGAAAAATACGACAAAGAGAAAAATGAATTGGTTGAGAGAATAAACATTCAAACAACAAAGAAAGTGAGATATTTAGGAATACAATTAATGGCGAGATGTGTAACACTCAAAGCAGATACTGTGTTTCCCCAAAAATAAGACAGGGTCTCATTTTCTTTTGACCCCCAAAATATGGCTTGGGCCTTATTATTGGGGGAGGGCTTATTGCTTTTGGGGTTGCCAGGTGGCTGACTCTTGCAAGTGGGTTCCTGAAGAGCCAGGCATAGCCTCAGTGGCGTACAGCTGTGTTACACTGTCACAACAGCGCAACACAGCAGCCATGAGGTGATCATGCTCATGAGCAGCTGCCTGGCAACCCTCTTTCCAGTCAGGTACAGCGTCATTCATATATTTGGTGTTGTGGCCCAGCAGGAGCCATTGGAGCTGCCACCAGACTCTGATAGTGAGGGGCTGATGGCAGCTCTAGACGTCCAGGTGTGTTTGTCCTCAGCGCACCATCCCGAAACCAATGGGGGTACGGAGAAGGTGATTGGGATCCTGGAACAGTATTTGTGCTGCTTCATGAATCAGCAGCAGAACAACTGGGTGGAGTACCTGGCCGTGGCAGAGTTTGTGTAAATATCCCTCGAGGCCGCATCCCGAGCATCAGACCCAGAGGAAGGACCCTGCGGTGAGGGATAGTGTTGTGGCCCAGCAGGAGCCGTTGGAGCTGCCACCAGACTCTGACAGTGAGGGGCCCTATGAGTCAGCTTTGGAGGATGTGGAGGACCCTGGACAGGGTTCCAACTCCGAACAGGGTGCAGAGAGGCTGGTTGGCCACTAGGAGGTGCCTGAGCCTTAGACCAGTGGGGAGGAGACAAGGGAGTGTGATCCGGATGTTAGCAGTGGGGAGAAGCCAAGGGAGTTGTTCCTGGATGCCCGGCACCAGAGAGCTAATAGGCGTAAGGAACAGTTGCGCAGTTACAGGAGGTAATTGCACTCAGCTGGTGGTAATTAGGCTCCTCTCAAGACTATAAAAGGAATGCTTGTGCACAGGCCCCTTTTGCAGGAGTCAACACATTGACTAAAAGTTGGAGAACTTTTGTGTCTAGCTTGGCAGGCTGGTTTGCTGCCAAGGCTTGTCTGTGCTGGATTGCTGCCAAGGCTTGTCTGTGCTGGATTGCTGCCAAGGCTTGTCTGTTCTGGTTTGCTGCCAAGGACCTGTCTGTCTGTTAATAAATTCCATAAAGTATCTTTGGCTCGGCGTGCTTTGGTGTGGGACGAGGGGGGTCAGAACAATTTGGTATCCCAAGGGCACCAAGCCACCCCCCGGCTCCCGTGGCTTGGCACCTTCGTAATAACCCTAGGTCAGTAAATGGCGCTCTGCATGACTGGAGGGGGGGGTTTGCACAAGCACCTGTTCTTCTCCCCACTCACACACCTCCCAGTCTCACCATGCCCTGGCCAAGTTCTCACTGCAGAGCTAGGGCATTGCTGCCATCCCAGTGGCTTCTTCTCTGGCTTCCAAACTCCGTAGATCAGCTGCTGAGTCTTCCAGCAGTGGCCACTCTGGGAGTGCGCTCAATGGTTGTGGGCTGGGTGGTGCTGGAAGACTCTACCTGGCTGGAGGGGGGGTTGTCCAAGAGGCTTATTTTCAGGGGAGGTCTTATATTTTTGCCCACTTGAAAAATATGGCATGCCCTTATTTACAGGACATATCATATTTTCGGGAAAACACAATAATTACAATAAACTATTTTACCAAATTAAGATGGATTTAGAACAGTAGAAAAATTTACAGCTCTTCTTCATGGGGAGAATAGCAACAGTCAAAATGAACATCTTACCCAAAATACTTATTTTATTTCAAAACATACCAATAAGATTGGAGAAAGAATATTTTAAAAATTTAAAGAAAACAGTATCTAAATTTATTTGGCAAGAGGCCCAGAATTAAATTGAAACTCTTACTGAATTCCAAGGAAAGAGAAAGATTCAGACTGCCAACTTGGGAAAGATATTATCAAGCATCAGCACTAACATAGGACTGGATAGGACTTAAAAATAGAAGACTATTAGCTTTGGAAGGTCATAGTGTGCAAATGGAGTGGCATGCTTTCCTATGCTTTCAAAGGCACATATAAGACGAGCTCTCCTTGATGTGTGGATGAGGATCAAACAACAAAACTACATGGAAACCCCAAACTGGTTATCGACGCTGGAGATGTTCGTACATCCCAATTTTATTAATTTAGGGAAAGTAATTACTTTATAAGGAGATACTAAATGAAAGAGGTGAACTAAAATCTAGAAGAGAATTATATGAGGAAGAAATAGAACTGGAATAGTGGGGTTATTTATAAGTCCAGTCCCGATACGTAAATGACAAAAAAGAATGGGGCATTAAGAAAGAACCCACAAAATTAGATAAAATTTTACTATGTGAAGAGGAGAAAATGATTAAAAAATTACATCAATACTTATTGGATTACACAATGGCAGAAACCATGTTAGCATGGAATAGGAACTTTGGTTACAGCATAGATTTGGACAATTGACAAGACCTATGGGAATGAAACAGAAAGTTAACTTTAGCCACGTATAAGGAAAATTTATACAAGATGTCTATAGGTGGCACATCCACCACAAGATTAGCTAAAATTAATAAAAACGTCTTGCCATGATGTTGGATGTAATGTTGCATTAGGAACCTTCTACCATATGTGGTAGGAGTGTCCGAAAACTAGGGCTTTTTGGCACAAGATAAGAAAGTATTTGGAAGAGTTGCTAAATCAAAGGATGGAGTTGAGGTCAGAACTATTTTTATTAGGGATCACAAAAGAAAAATATGGCAAAAGTGGATTATATTTAAGGCTGCATATTTTAACAGTGGCAAGACTGGTTTTTGCACAAAAATAGAAAAATAAAGAGACTCCCTTGGAACAAGAAATAATAAATAAGATACTGACGTGTGCAGAAATGGACAGACTGACTCTAGAGCTTAAAGACAAGGATGAGATGGAATATCATGAAATCTGGGACAAATGGTACTGATGATATGCGCTGTTCAATGTAAATTGTTCTGAGCACATGTGCAGAAAAATTTACAATGAACTGCACTTGCGCAGTCACTAAAACACAAATGGTGGCAGCCAAGCGGCAGTGAAGGAACCAGTTGGGGGCATGGCAGGCCTGGGTCGCTACCAGTTCTGCGACCCAGGCCTGAATTCCACTACCAGTTCAGCTGAACCAGGCCAAACTGGCAGCAACCCACTTCTGTCACAACCTAACTTTTTGTCTGAAACTTCCGGCCCATCATGCTTCTCTTGAAAGTTTCTGTATTGCTGCAAAGTCCAACAGTCAGGAAGATCAGGAAGACTTTCAGTTGAGATTGACTTGATGCTGTCTCCAACTTCAAGTGGATGAAGGGATGGTTGTGGCAGTTCTGGATCCAATTCTGTTGTATCTGATTGTTCCAGTCTTAGTCTCTTGATGAAGAAAGAGGTCAAATTACTTTGACTTTTCATTCTGTTAAATACTACTACTGCAAAAGAAAAAAATATATTGTGCTTTGGACTCAACTGTGGTTGCAAGCTGAGGACTACAGGTAACAGAAGGGATCTGTGTTTCACCCAACAATGTACAGTATTTTCAGGAAGGATGACCCCAACAAACAGGAAAGATAGTTTTTCATCTAAGAAGTTAGATCAAGAAGAACACGTCATAGGTAGATTCACAGAGCAATATAGATTTCTTTTTCTGAAATTCATTCCTCAATTCAAAAAACAGAAATATGTGAATTAGGTTCAGTTCTTAGGTCAGTCCAAGTAGCTATTCAAGAGTTGGTGGTGTCATGGTTAGAAGCAATGGTAAAGCAAGATATGGATTTAAAACCAGGAATATTTTGTTGGATATATCAAAGGGAATACATATTTAATTTTACACATGTTAAAAACTGCTAGAATTGTGTTTGTACAACAGTGGAAAAACAAAGATAGGAAAATGAATAAAGAAAATATAATGTGCAGACATGAATAAATTAACAATTAAAATCAAGAAGACTTGTTTTTATCAATGGCTAACTAACAGAAACAGAAGTTAGAAATCTAAAAGTATGAAAGAAAACACAAGTTATGTAAGGAAAGTTCACTAAAATATATAAGCAAATATTTGATCATTATTAATGTGTAGATAGCCATGTGACATTACACCCCCCCACCTCACCCCCCCAAACTATGACAGTGCCAGGAAAACACCAAAAGCATAACAAAAGTTTTCCTCCAAAAGAATTACATTTCCCCAAAACAATAACATTTCCTTAAAAAAATTACACTCATTTTTTTTGAAAGCATAAAGAAAAAACCCCAGTCACTTACCAGCAGGCAGAATAAGTTGCTCGCCAATGAGATGGATGCTGGAATGGATGTCTTCCACTTCCAGGCAGGCAGGCGACTAGACCAACGATTCCGAGTCAGCTGAAGGTAAGCTTGAGGCTCTGGGGACAAGCCAGTCAGCTAGATCCACCTGGGATGATGCTGAGGTGGCTTAGCCACCCAGGAAAGACCAGGGACTGGGAGTGGAAAGAAAGACCTCAACCGAGTGCCAGCAGGCTTTGTGACCTACATGAGCCTGCTAGTGGTTGGCTGAGGCCTTTCTTGTTGCCCCCCAGCCCGGCCTTGTGTAGGTCATGAAGCTGCAGCCTTTTTTGCAGTCCCCTTACCATCCCCCCCCCCAGTGAAGTCACAGCCGAGGCCAAGCACTGGTGAGCTTTGCAACCTACGTGAGGCCGGAGACTGAAGGGGTGGCAAGGAAAACCTCAGCCAAGTGCTGGCTGCCTTTGCAAGCAACGTGAGGGCCTGGGTGTGGTAGGCTTACTTACCTTTAGTCAGCCTCAGGAGGAGGCAGCACTTCCATTGCAGTGCAGGACAGCACCACAGTATGGAAATCAGCAAGCAAGGTCTCAGGTGGTCATGACGATGTGAGGCCAGTAGAAGTAGGTGGGCCATGTGGTGACTGTGGTATATATAAGACTCAGATGGGTTGGGCAAGTGAGCGAGTCAGTGAGTGGCCAGCGGGTGGAAAGCTGGGTCGAGCATCATGCCGGTGGACGGGGAGAGTGAGTGAGCAAGCGGTGACCGGGTGAACAGGGAGAGCAAATGGGGACAGGCCAGGTGACCGGTTTGGGGACGTGGCCCAGGCCCAATTACCACTATTGGTTCAGCCAAATTGATAGGAACTCACCTATGCCTCTAGCACCACTAAGGTTCATTGACACAGCGGCTAAGGATAGTCAATTTGGAAAACCTGGATCACATGAACAAAAGCAAGGATGTGTATGGGAGGGAAGTGCTAGTGCTAGGATGGGACCAAGCGATCCCCAGGAAGATGAACTAGCAGTATATATGGTAAGCATCTAAATTATCTAAATTAGGAATCTAATACATAGATTTGATCTGTGTCATGGATCAAATTGGAGGATAAGATGCAAACTTAACTTTGAGCAAGTAGGGAAGACACTCTTGCTTGCACCAGCTATGGGTCATAATTGAGATTTACAGTGGCACATTTTAGAATAATGCATTATACTTTGTTTAGAATATAGATTACAAATCACACTTGAACTGGTCAATAATTAGAAGATTGCTTTTCGCTGAGATGTTAATTTCTTATGTGAATCAGCATTGTAAACAGCCAAACAAATCTTCAGCCATTGAGATGAAAGAATGCTTTTTTCTGCTTAGTTAATATTCCATATGCCATTTCTGTTTTGCTTTGGGGGAAGTTACTTCCTTATAAACGCTTGGATAATCTTATATTCCTCTGAAGATTATCATTCCCTAATGTAAGGCAGAAATAAGTGAATATGTTGGTGGAAAGCAAAGTCTTATAAAACAGTCACTGACCCACTATAGAAATAAAGTAAGAGTAAACTGAGGAATGGCATTTACATTTAAGTTCTGGGAAAATTCATTTTAAGTTTGCAAAAGAATGGATCTGCCAGACTGCAGTATGTCTGTTCTAGTGAGACATCTCTTATGAATTGAAGTAGGACACCTGTAATTCAATGGACTCAACTTCCAAATGCTTAGATGATCCCTAGAAAGGACATGGAACAAACAATAACAGAGTTGGGAAGGAGTGACTTCTGGTTGCACTTCAGGCACGACCTCCCCAACCCGCTTCTGAGCCCTCTCCATCGGAGGACTCAAATCGATCCATAGCCACTCTGGAGGAGTGGTGAAGTGGGACCATCGTGCAGGTCGAGGAGAGTCACATCTCTCCTCCTTGACTCAGAAAGCTGCCTCATCTGAAGACGAAGAACAGCAGCAGCAAAAAATGTCTTCCATAAAGCCAGGGACAGCCTGAATACCTAAGACTGTGCTGGAGCAGAGAATGGTATGGTATGGTATGGTATGTCAACTGGGTGAGAGAAGCTTTTGTTGGAATTTGACCCTAAGAAATTTAAGGGGGAAGTATATTTAGAACTATTTGTTGAAGCAGTGTATAGGCACTGGAAAAAATACCAGAGAATTTAAGAAAGAAAGAAAAGTACTTTTTAAAATAAGTAGAAATTTGGATTTCTCAAAGTTAAAAGACATGGTATTGTGAACATTTTAAAACGCTGGAACTAAAGCCTCAAATTTCTTCTTACAAATATTGTAATTATTGGATTTACAACTTAAAATAATTGAAATTGGATTTGTCAATAATATTACAGAGAAGCTGTAGCAGACTGAAGCGAGATTGCCATCTGCTGATGAAAAGGGAACAATGCAATTTGGAAATAATCATTTTAAAAGATTCAAAATATTTGCTGGACATGGATCTACTTTAAGACAACTAGAGATTTGATTGTTAATTAAGAACCTTAGTTAAGAGATGCCTGAATATTACTGATATTCAGTAATAAAGGTGAATTGAAGAGGCGGGGACAACTCCCTGGTGAATTTAATCTGATTGGACTGATTCTTGATGAAACATTCAAAAATTGTGACCTGGAAGTTTTGTTTTGAACTAATGAATTCAGGACAGCTGGATAAAAAGGAGAACTACTAAACACAGACGCAATGCAAGATGGAAGTGAGAAGAAGTCAAACAGAATGGAAATTTTCCAAAGCATCAAGGAAATATTTGACCATACAGAACAAAAACAGGAAAATATAATGCAAGGGATAAAGGGCAAAGATCAGGACAATGAAGAAAGAATAGAGCCATCAGAAGGAATGGAGGGGAAAGCAGAATTCAGAAGGCAGCAAGAAGAAGATAACAAGGAGGAGGTGTTATTAAAACTAATAGTGACTAAGGAACTAAAAAAAAGGAAAATACTGTAAAAGGCTTAAAAATGGAATGGGAGAAACAGGAAAAGAACTGGGGAAAAGAGAGGAGGGTTGGAATAGACAGATCTGAAATTAGAGAGTGTGAAAAGGTAGAGACAGGAGAAAAATCTACATTGCACAGACAAACAGATGGGATAAAAGATTTAAGGGACAAATATGGCAGGCAAGTTAAGAAGAAAATAAGAACAAAGGTTTGGATGAGGGCAAGAGATGATGGTTAAGGGGAAAAGAAAAAAGTAGAAAATTTCTTATGAATATATTTTAATAATGTGTATCAGTGACGTGCGGTGAAGCTTATGGCTGGTGAGGCAAAAAGAAAAAAAGCAGCTTGACAGCGGGCAAAAAGAGATTTAAAGGAGGAGAAGCTACTGGGAGGGGGCGGGCCGGTGTGGGGAGAAGGACCAGTAGACAATGCGGTGCTGCACAGGCTCCAGGATGAGCTCGAACTGCTCCTCCACCTGCTGGAAGGGCCACTTTTCTGCTACATGCGGTGCCACGATGTCCAGCAGGGACTCTGGGCTTGCCCAAGGGCAGCACTCCGAACACGGCATACGCCCCAGGGTAGAGGGGAAAGTGGCGGCAGTGGAGGAAGCGGCATAGGTGGCCAATGAAGTTCCCATGATGCAAAGTGCCCCACCGATGCTGCCGCCCGCCCGCTGCCCCGACCTGCAGCCAGCCCAGCACCATACCCAGGTCTGCAGCAAAGGAGCTTGGCAGCTCCTGCGATGCAAAGTCCCCCGCTGCCCCCGATGCCGCCGTCCGCCCGCTGCCTCGGCCTGCAGCCCGCCCAGCACCATACTCAGGTCTGCAGCAAAGGCGCTTGGTGGCTCCCGCGATGCAAAGTGGAGAGTTGAACTTGCTCGGAGCATGAACTTTTCCAACACAGGTGCGTTTCACAAGCAAGGCTCCTGCTGCTAGATTGCGCAGTTGCTCAACTGCAAGGCATGATTCGCTGCTCGCAGATCAGGAGGCGGGAGAATCACGTGCCTCCTTTGCATATGAAATTTTTCACTTTTTAACCCTTGCTTAACTCTTAAAAGGCGAAAAATTCCTTATGCAAAGGAGGCCCATAGTTCTCTCACCTCCTCCTATAGTTAACACTAAGCAGACTCCAAGTCACTGTGACTTGGAGTCTGCCAGCAACTACCTTGGCTTTAATTATTTAAAAAAAAATTCTTTAAAATTCTTTCCTTTTCCTCATGACTGGTGAGGCCATGCCTCCCCTGCCTCTAGTGACTGCACGTCCCTGATGTGTACTAATATTAAAATTATACAGGTTGGACAATTATTTTATAATCAGTGTGAGGTATTAGGATAATAATATAAACAGATGAAGAATTGGAAAATTATATTTTAAATGAGGATTAAATGTGTACAAAAATATGATTAGTAGTGAAATGTTAGAATCGAACAATCGGTGATTAAGAAATATATGTATTTTAATTTAAATATGTGTATTACAAGCAGAATTATATGGATTGAAAGACTGGAAAGAATATGAATAGATGTATTTTAAATGTATAATTAATTGTGATTTGTTTTTACAATATTATACTAAGATTTTGAATAATTAAAGAATGGATGAAATTCTGAACTAAGGAAAATATGAAAAATATAACAGTTGAAAAACACTTTTGAATATAACAGTGGGGGCGGGCGGGAGTCCAAATAGGGACAGAAGTAAGAGGGGAATAATGGTTTGTGTGTGTGAAGATATATTCTATCCCGCTATTAATGCATTCTAGGATTGTATTGATTTGTTTGGCTGCTGCTGTACACTGTTGGTTCATATTTAAGTGAATTCTAAGATCCCTCTCATAGTGGCATTGAGCCAAGTTTAACCAAAACTATAGTGTGAAATTTCCAAAAGCTGACTTAATTAATTTACGAGCCTTGAGACAAAGTTCAAAAGAAATCCAGTCATTTATTAGGATCAATATTTTGGCATGTTCTTCTGTGGAGCCGAAACTGATTGCTGGTTAATAGTCTTTGCACTTTACCCCTAACTCTCCCCTCCCTCAGTCTGTGTCATAAATCATATTCACCAACGAGGTTGTAGAAATATGAGATCTGACTCTGGCTGAAGGTATGCATGGAATCCTCCCTCCAATGTCAACTTGATAATAGTCATGGTAATGCTTTACAAGTTGACATAGAGCAGTGATGGCAAACTTTTTTGTAAACGCATCCCAAAATTGTGTGTGTAATAAGGCTCATGTATGTGCTCCACACCCACAATGCAATGCAGCCTGCCTACCTGTGCAGGCACATGCCCCCCCCCCCCGTGCATGCATGCACAACACCTACATGTGTGTATGGGGGGAATTTCACCTTCCCTAGGCTTCAGGAAAGCCTCTAGGGAGGGTGAAAAACAGGCCCAATGGGCCAACCAGAAGTTCAGAAATGATTCATTTCTGGCTTCTGGAGGGCCTCCAGAGGGCTGGGGGAGGCCATTTTTGCCCTCCCCAGGCTCAAGGAAAGCCCCCAGAGCCTGGGGAGGGTGAAAAACAGGCCCAGCGAGCCAAACAGAAGTTCAGAAATATTCTGTTTCTGGCTTCTGGGGGGGCACTTTCACCCTCCCCTGGCTCCAGGAAAGCCTCTGGAGCCTGGGGAGGGTGAAAAACAGACCCAATGGGCCATGCAGAATTTTGGAAATGATTGTTTCTGGCTTCTGTGGAGGGCTGTGGGAGGCTGTTTTTGCCCTTCCCAGGCTCCAGGAAAGCCTTCATGCCATTGGTTTATGATCATATAGAGTAACATATTGGAAGTTGAAAATGAGAATGTTTACAGAGGAGGCGGGTCTGATGTCACGGCATTACAATGTGCAATCTTGCAGCTCCAAGATTGCCATTGATATATCTGCTGCTGGATGGTCTTTTTGGACCTAAACCATCCCGTAAAGACAGTGATAGAGAAGGACACATTCTGCTGATCCCAGGGACATCGCAAAGTCCGTGGTTGATCCAGGAGAAGCCCTTGTTTCCGGCAGCTATGAAGCAGCCATTAAAGCTGCTGAAGTTGGGGACAGCTCCAGAATGGAAGAGAAAGCAGGAGAGAAAATGTGTTGATTTGGTGAGAGAACTTTTCTTCATTATTATTTGAGAGAACACCTTAAAAGACTAAAAGTAAAATTAACGTTGAAGACTGAAGAGGTTAAGCGGCGAGATTAAGCCAGAGTCAAACTGAGTGGTTTTTTTCTTCCTTTTTATTGCTGGAATTTGACTGGACTTTTAAAATACTTTCTACTTTTTAAACTGGACTGGTTTTTTCCTTTTTTAAAAAATATTTGCATAATAATTTTTATTGTCTAAGACTTTTTCCCTTCTACTTTTTTTCCAATGCTTTATTGCTTTTTTTTGGAATTTCTTTTTCTTTTTAGTATAAGGAAAGGAGGTGAAAGTGGAAGAAAATAAGTAACACTGCCACCCAGAGACTTGGAAATATTGTTTTCCTTTTTTTTTGTATGAGTGTTTAGAGAAAAGTTAACAGTTGTGTTATATTTCAAGGACTCTAAGCCTGTTTATTGAATGATAGTGGGATGAGCATGGAGGATTGTTTATACAGGTGCTCTTCTGGGTCACTATTAATGTGTGGCGTTTGGGCTTGAAAGAAAACTTGGAGTACAAAGAAAGAAGACTGCAGTGACCTTGAAAAAGAGAATTGCTAATTTTGTTTGGAACTTAACACAAGAGCTTTGGATTTTATCCAGTGGCAGTGTTTTTCTTTTCCATTTTTTTCTCTACTCCCTTACTTTCCTTCTCACTTAGCTATTCCCAACTGATCTGAGACCTTTTGTAGAAGAAGTCTGGATTTCTCCTTTCCTTTCCTTAAATAAGCTGTGCTTCTTTTCTGGTTTTTTTTTTTTTTTTTTTTGGATACATAGATATTTTCTTTTTTTTCCCCTGCTGGATTTTGTCATTTTACTCCATTGAATTTGATTAAGGTAAAGAAGAGCCTGAAGACTTTTATTTTTATTCCTTTTTATTTATTTATTTTGTTGTTGTTGTGATTGACCTGTAAAAAAAATTCTTTTCCTTTTTTTTCCTTTTTAAACAATTGGAACCAATTGGATTAGGGCATACAAGACCCTGAAGTTTTTTTCTTTCTTTTTTTCCATTCTTTTTTTTCTTTCTTATTTTATAGTCATTTGGGATTATAACTGTCCTCGATATAAGCGGATTAAGGTATAGAAGAACCTGACAACCTTGCATTTCTTAACTACCATATAGTATATTAACAGTTGGGAAATGAGTAAAAAGTTAATGGCCACTGGTTCTTCAATACCAATTTCCTCTTCTTCACCTTCTGGAGGACCAATCAATACAGACGATGTTGCAGCAGGAAAAAGAAAGAGAACCGACATTGCAGATGATTATGCAAGGAAGTCAAAAGATAGAATTAACAACAGAGAATATTGAAAAGAGAACAGAGCATATTGAACAAAGAATAGAAAAACAAATGGAAAAATTGAGAACATCTACCAAATGATGTTGAAATATGAGGGCAGATTCCAAAAAATTGAAGAAAAAGATGAGCAAAGAGATAAGAAAATTGGAGGTATTGATAGCAGATTGAGTGTGGTTGAAAAAGAGAAGAGTGGAATATTAGAATAGGAGATTGACAGATCAGAATTCTGTCTCAGATTTCAAAATATAGGAGAAGAAAAGGGAGAAAACATGGCAGAAATAATGATAGAAATTCTGGCAGATGCCTTGGGAATAACCAAAGAGAAGATGATGGATGGTATAGACCAGATGTTTCGAGTATTTACAATATATGCAATGAAAAACAAACTACCAAGAAGAGTCCATATAAGATTTACTAAGAAAGCAATTAAGACACAAATATGACAGATGGCAAGAGATAAAACATTGAAATATAAAGTCAAGGAGATTGTGGTTCTGAAACAAGTACTAAGAAGAATGAGAGAGATAAGAAGAGAATTATATGACTAAAATTCTACTGTTAATTACAGATGACTGATTCCAGAAGGCCTCATGTTTGTATGGCAAGGACAAAGACACAGAATAGATTCAATTGAGAAAACTATTCTAAGCAGAATATCTTAGAGGGAAAAAGAAGGAAACAGGAAAAGAAGAATCATTAATTGTATTTCAAGATGAAGCCTGGCAGTGACTGAAAAAGAAAAAGGTGCAGTAGGTGGCATTGTGGACCCTAGAGAACAACGAGAACCAAGATCTACTAGAGCAGTAAATCCTTCCTATAAAGTAGAAACATGGAAGAGAAAAAATTGATTACAATTAATATAAATGGACTTAATTCAGCTACTAAAAGAAGGAAAACATTCCATAAATTAGAGAAATTAAAATTGGATATAATCTGCCTACAAAAAGTATATATTAAAAAGCAATAGGAACAAATATTCATATAGCCAAAATTAGGGAATTTTTTTACTGCAGTGCCATGATGGTTTTGTATATTAAATATACAATTCCAGCAGAACAAATCTATACAATGATGATGGAAGAATCTTGATGATGGAAATTATGGACAATAATAAGAACATGTTTTTAATAGCAATTTATGCTCCTAATGACAATCAAGATGAATTTTATAGAAAATTACACATGAAAATAATTGAATTGGATTATGTTAATATTTGCATGATGGGAGATTTTAATGGACTCGTAGATCAGAGTTTGGACTATAAAACACAAAAAGCAACAAAATTAAATAGAAAGACTCTTCCAAAATCCTTTTTCAAAATGAAATAGATTTAAAAGATCTATGGAGAGAAAGAAATCCCACAAATAGACAATATACCTTCTACTCAAATAGACATTTATCATGGTCCAGAATAGATATGATATGGATATCAATGGAATTGATTTGTAACATACAGGAAATTGACATAGAAACAGGTACTTGGGCAGACCACAATCCAATGACGATAAAATGGAAAGGACAAAGGAGAAGATCTAGATGGATGCTAAATAATACTATATTAAAAGAAAAGGACTTTGTACAGAAAATGGAGAAAGAACTGGCATTCTTTTTTAAAGAAAACAAAAAAGAGGACACATCAATGCAGAATCTTTGGGACACAATGAAGGCTTATGCCAGAGGCTTGATAATAGACTATACAAGGAAAAGAAATACAAAGAAAAAGAAAGGGCAAATTTGCCATGGAAATGGAGAGAAGAAAAAATTATACAAGATCATGCAGGGAGGGGGGTATTGCAGCATCGGCTATTTCAGCAGTATCGATTTGATCCCCAGTGGCAGGGTCTGGGGTAATCAGCTGGATGTAATTTGTGACTTATGCTCCTCTGGGTGGCAGTTCCCCCCTCAGCTTGATGTTTTCTAGTGCCTCCCCCCTGGTTTCTTCAAATGTTTCCTCTACATTGGACAGGGCTTCCAGCTCTAATTTCCAGTTGGGCTTTTGACTTTAGGGTGACTCCTTGGGTTCCCAGCTGTCTTTCATTTTCCCAATTCTGAGCAACCAGTGCGGTTTCTTGCAGTCCTCTCAGGATATCCCCATCTCCATGATGGTATAGGGAGCATTCACACACACACACACACACACACACACACACACACACACACACACACACCGTCGGAGATTATATGACATCGGCACCATGGTACATGTGGTGAAGGGACAGTTTTGGAAGTGGAGATCTTTTGACTTGGGACACAGTGGACCTGTTTCAAAAATAGGTCAGTGATCACCCAGATGACAGTGTTTCCCGCACTTTCTGGCAATTTTACTATAAATCCCATAGAAATATCTCTCCACTGTGCTGAAGGCTCTGCTGCTGGCTGCAGAAAGTCAAGAATTTTCTCTTGCCTTTGCTTGGCAGCTGCACAGATGGGGCAGTTGGCTACATAGCTCTCAATGTGTTTTTTTGAGGGATGGCCACCAAAATTGTCCTTTCAGAATGTGTAAGGCTTTTACAAACCCAAAGTGCCCCACTAGCCTTGAGTCATGGCAGGTTTGCATGGTTTTAAGTACAGCTTCCCACCACCTGGAGCAAGCCTTCATGCATGAAGCAGGAGTCTTTGTGACAGAACACGCACTCATCTTTGTTAAGGCCTGCTTAAAAGCCAAGGTAGTAGCATTATCTGGGGAAGGGTCCCTCTTCACTTCCGCTCTAGTGGTTAGTCGAAAGAAATGATAAATTGTTTATTTTTAAAGAGAAGGAAAAATTATGTTGTTTGTACATGTTAAAAACTAGAAAGAAATATGAGGAAAAGTAATATGGCTAAAATTGGAAATAATAGAAATATAATATAAAATGAATTATGGTTTCTTTATGTGGAATGTTAAAGGGGTAATCCGGACAACACTCTGTTCACAAAATAGAGAGAGAGAGAGAAAGATCTAATTCAATTCAGGATCTTAAGATTATATGACAGGCTATGCAAGAAACAATGGCTAGAAATCATGAGGAGTTGAAAAAGGATATTAGAGAAGTAAGAAATGACACTGGAGAACTAAAGGAAAAAATGCAAAAGATGAATGATAAATTTGAAAAGTTTCAGGAACAGATTAATAAAAATAAAACAAAGAATAAATGCAATAGAAGGAAGGATGGAGAAGGAAGAGAAAAGAATGGAGGAGCTGCATTCTAGATTGATCCAGTCAAAGAACTTGAGCTAACAGTCCTCACATTAGAATTGAAGAAAGGAACCCAATTTCTATAGTTTCAGAACATAAAACAGAAAAAAAAGGCAAGGATCTACCAAATATGATGGAAGATCTTATGACAAAGGCTTTGGGAATAGGAAAGGATGAGATGGCAAGTGAGATCAATGAGACATATAGAATCCAGATGAACTAGGCAAAAAAGAACAAGATCATCAAGGGAAATTCATGTAAAGTTTGTTAAAAAATATATATGATGAAGTGTTGAATAGAACAAGAGATGACCCAATAGTACACAATCAATAACTAACAGTCCTAAAACAGATACCGAGGAGAATCAGAGAGCTAAGAAGGCCCTATCAATTTTTAACATCAGTGCTGAATAAATATGAAATTAACTTCAGATGGAGGGCATACTGCTTATGGAGAGATAAAAGATTCAGAATAGACATGGTGGAGCAAGTGGAAGAATTCTACAATCAACTTGTTGGTCAGGAGGATGAGAAAGACGAAGAAGAATGGTTGGAAACAATCATGCAAAGACTCAGGGCACAGATAAGAAGAGTGGAGGCAAGAAACGAGAAAGAAGCTGTTTTAGAGAAAAAAGGGGAAGAACCAAAAGAAGCAAGAGAGATCAGGGCAACAAGAAGCACATGACACAAATACACATAGAACCATGTCAGGAAAAGTCAAGATCCTATCACTAAATATCAATGATCTAAATTCACCCCAGAAAAGGAAAACAACCTTTAATAAATTAAAACATCTGAATTATAATATAATTGTATTGCAAGAGGTCCATTTAACCAAACAACAGATCCAGACCTTGGAATATCCTAGATTGGGTAAACTTTGCATGCATTAGCTCATAAAAAGAAAAGAGGAATAGTGTTATATGTTAAAGACATGATCCAGACTAAACAAATCTATCATGATGAGGATGGGAGAATATTAATTGTAGAAATAATGTTAACCAAAAAAAGTTGTTACTGGTTGTAATATATGCATTTAATAAAGATCAGGAATTTTTTTATTATGGATTACATAGCATTATTCAAGAGTTGGGAAATGAAAAGGTTTGCTTAATGGGAGACTTTAAGGCTATAGTTGACCAGAAATGGGACTATAAAAGTGGAATAGAGAGAAAAGGAGTTAGGAGAACTTTGCCCAGGTCATTCTTCCAAATGGCCAAAGAATTAAATATTTATGAGGTATGGTGAGAAAGATCTCCAGAGGGAGAACAATATACCTTCTACTCAAATAGACATGAATCCTGGTCAAGGATAGATATGGTTTGGATGTCGATGGAGTTAATTTCAGAAGTGAAGGAGATAGATATAGAAGCCAATCTATGGACTGGCCAGAATCCCATGAAGATTACATGGAAAAAAACAAGAGCAGTTATGGTTGGTCATTCAATAGAACAATTCTAAAAAATCAGGAATATATTAAAAGAGTCAATCAGGAACTGAGATTTTTCTTCAAAGTAACCTGCCAAGAGACACATCCATACAAAACCTATGTGATAGAACTAAATCTCATAAGAGGGGTCATGATATTGGCTACAGCTAGGAAGAAAAAATATTGAGAATAAAAAACAAGAGAGTTGAAAGAAAGATACAGAAAGTTAGAGAGTGAACTTCAAAAGAAACCATAAAATAGAAGTATAAAAGAAAGTATGGAATTGATTAAACATGGCTATATTTGAAAAAGCAAAACTGGCACAGACTATAAAAAAAGCAAAACAAAATTTCTTTGAGAATGCAAATAAACCTGGGCAGTGGCTAGCCTATAGATTGAAGAAGCAGAAGCAAGAGAATTTGATTAATAAATTACAAGATGAAAAAGGTGAGATCTGCTATCAACTAGAGGAAAAGAAAAGGATTACCCATCAGTTCTATGAACAATTATATAGAGAAAACCGAGACTACACAAAGGAAGGAATACTACAATATTTGGAAAAGTCAGATCTGCTAAAGATACCAGAGGAAGCAAAAGATATGCTAAATGAGGAAATAATATCATCAGAGATAATTGAGGCCATACAAAGACAAAAGAATAATAAAGCAGTGGGGCTGGATGGATTGCCAGCAGAAATAAATAAAGAATTCCAGGAGATGCTTATTCCAATGTTGATGGAGGTTTATAATGCTGTTGAAAGATGCAAAGACACCACTATCATGGACGGAGGCTCATTGTCTTATTACCCAAGGACTCAGATCAGATATCTATACAAAACCCCAGACTGATTTCATTGCTAAATGCAGATTATAAGATTTTTGCTCTGACAATTGCAGAATGGTTGAAAAAATTCCTCACATTGTTTATCCACACAGATCAAAATTCCTTCCCAGAACACAAATTAAAAACAACATGAGAACTATACTGGACATTCTCGAATATTATGAAGTGCATAATGAAAAACAGGTTGTTCTACTTCTTCTTGATGCCCAAAAGGCATTCAACAATGTGAACTGGGAATTTTTACATCAACAATTGGAACACATGGAATTTGGGGATGTTTATAAATACGATTAGAGCAATATACCCAAATCAAAAAACCAAAGTAATAATTAATGCTGAATTAATGCAAAGTATAGCTATATAGAAAGGGACAAGACAAGGTTGTCCCTTATCCCCACTGCTGTTCATATTAACCCTAGAAGTTTTAGCTAGGAATGTGCATAAAGAGGACCAGAAAAAGGGACTAAAAATTAAAAAGGAACAATTTAACTTTTTCCAACAATCTGACTCAAGCTGTTGTTTAAAATTATTTGTAAAGTGCTGAATGAGAATAAATATATTGTGTGCGCACAAACAATCTTGTTTGCTTCCTAAATCTTGAGAAAAGTACATCCTTTTGTAGTCCTAGTTTAGCTTGCAGTATTTTTTAGTATGTCAGGCCAGGAGGACCATAGATGGTTGTGTTAAACGTGGTTGCAATAGTTTGTAATGCTATATTTGAAAGAAGTATCAATGGTGAGGGTAAAATATCCAGGGCTTTCACTCTGAATATTTGATTGTAGTGTATTGTCTCCTCTGTTTTGCAAGATAGCCATAAATTCTAAAACGATGGTGAGCCATTTGTTGCTCTGCAAATACTGTTGAATGCCAGTTGCTATGTTGAATTGATTTATGAATGTTGGAATATATGACATCTGGAGAAATATTAGATGCCCACCTCTTCAGTATAGAATTTGAGGGCTCTTTGTTATACAATGCAATAAAAATGCAATAAAAGTTCATTGTATAGACTTTCCTGCAGAGTTCATTTTTATCTGCTAAGGAGAAATTGCTTCAATAAATTTATACAGTTAGCTTTTCTGCCTGGATAAACATGGCAATCCTCTTTGGAGAAGCCCAGCACATTTTTCACATCAATGGACAGCTTTCATCAGTTTTGCACAAAAGAACCTCTAAAATGCATGGGCAGTTAAAGTGAATAACAGTTTTAAAAACAATGGACATCTTCTCTCAGTGTATTTCTCACCCATTATTTAAAGCCTCTGTTGCTGGAGTACATAGCTAAAAATGACAATCCAGACATTATCAGGAAACTGTGATGATTCACAGCAGAGACTACATATTAGGGATAGGAAAGCATTACTTAACAGCTGAACGGATGTGCAAGAATGATGGGATGTGGCCTTTCTCAATGTTACATAGAGTAAGGGGCATATCTTGTCTAGGGAGTAATAAAAACAGATGATTCCATGCTAATAGCTTTTCTCCTCCTTTGATTTATACACGAGAATGCTTGTTTCATTATAGAAAGGAATTTAACTGCTCCATATCTTTACAAAATGATTTCCTCTTAAGATGTTCTTTCTGCTATTATACATTTCCTAGTCACATTTGTACACTGCCTTGTCAGTTCCATATTTATTTAGAGTATGGCATATATGGACATAGTAGTTCAAATGTTAATATCCAGTCCACCCAGTCATTCAAGGACATGGTGGTCTATGTTGAAAAAAACCAGACATTGGGCCAGTGTAAGCTCTTGATGGACTTTCAGACACAATGGGGTGGATATTTTGTTGAGGAGCACCCCAGTCACACTGAGGGGTAAAAACAAGACTCCACTTAAACAATGAGTCTTGGCAGACACTATGTTGGGTACGGATCCTGTTCAGAGTTGACCAATTCTGGCGAGGAAGATCAAAACCTGGCACCTTTTGTGTAGGGTCATCTACATACTGCCTGTATCTGGGTGTTCAGCAGCCCAGTTGGTTTTCCATTGTGTGTTGACATCAAAGTTGTTAGACAATTGTTGAGTGAGTGCCAGAGAGGGCTTCCTGCATTTAAGTCTGCCAATTGATAGATGAGAAAGATCAGCATGCACAGGAAGAAGTAGGTTTCTCATAATTCTATTGTACTCCTTCACTAAACCTTCCTGCCTTCAAAGGGCTGGTGGTGCAATGTTGCTCAAGATGGGGAGCCAGCAATTCCATAAATTATTGCAGATAAGTAAATTCTTCTCTTAATTTTATGGAGTGATAGCATTTTCAGAAAAGTACTGCTCCCAGTATTGTCTAAAGCAGAGGTCTTCAAACTTGGCAACTTTAAGACTTGTGGACTTCAACTCCCAGAATTCTCCAGCCAGCATAGCCATGTGTTTTATATATAGCTTCCTTAGCTTCCTCCCATAATTGGGGCTTACCAGGGGTTGTAAAAATCTAATAGATACCTTTCACCCTGGCTTCGCTGATAACGGATAAGAGCCTGTGGCCTAAGAAGTCTGCCTAGTATGTAATATAGCCCAGGTTCAAATCCCAGTAAGGGTATGGCTAGCTGATGAGAGCTAAATAGCTTGAAATAGATCTATACTAGTCTCCCTTTATTTATTTATCAGCACAAATATATATATATATATATATATATATATATATATATATATATATATATATATATATATATATATATATATATATACACACATACATACATACATACATACATACATACATACACACACATACACACACACACACTTACATATATACATATATACATACATATATATATATAAATATATAAATATATATAAAACAAAGTATAATATTAATAACTTATTATAGCTGAAGAGGTGGAGGTCTATATTGTTGGGAAGATAAAGTGGGAGAATTTGATAAAGGGTGATTTTGGGAAAAGGCTGTTAAAAATGACAAGTGTTATAAATTTAACAAAGATTTGGACAGGGAGGAAAGAGGGGCAACTTCGAATCCATCAGGCCAATGATCTATGGAAGAAATGGTTTAGAGAGAGAGGTCAAATTCATTTAAAGATCTACAAGAGATTGGAGAAGTAAGAAATGATACAGGAGAACTAAAGAAGAAGATGCAGATGATGGCTGAGAAATTTGAATCCTTTCAACAACAAATCATGAAAAATGAGCAAAAACTACAAGAAATGGAAGTGAGGATGGAGAAGGAAGAAAAAGAGTAGATGAAATTAGTGAAAAACTAATCCAGGCAAATAGGAAGTTGGAAAATATGATCATATTTTTAGAATCTGAAAAATCAGCTCATTATCTACACTTTCAGAACATGAGAGGAAAAAGAAAGTTTCCTGGAAATTATGGCAGAAATTAGTGAAAGCACTTGGAATAGAGAAAGAAGAGATGCTGATAGAGATAGATGAAACCTACATACAGACAAATTATATGAGGAGACATAAGGAAATACATGTTAGATTGGTGAAGAAATCAATCCAGGATAAAATACTACATAGAACTAGTAATGAGCTGATAGAATATAGAGGAAAGCAACTAATAGTCCTAAAGCAAGTACCAAGAAGGATCAGAGAAATGCCAAGAGCTTATCAATTTTTGACACAAACTAATCAAATATAACATCAATTTCAGATGGCTGATACTGGAAGGCATTATGGTCTCATGGCAGGGT
This sequence comes from Thamnophis sirtalis, assembly GCF_051295495.1. NCBI lineage: Eukaryota > Metazoa > Chordata > Lepidosauria > Squamata > Natricidae > Thamnophis > Thamnophis sirtalis. Next base: position 62,204,832 of record NW_028261384.1, on the reverse strand, counting down.
AAAAGACATAGAGTAGATATCATGGATAAGGCAGAGGAATTCTATAATCAATATGTTAGCAATGAAGAATAAGTGGAAGAAAGGGAAGAAATAGTGTCTTCCATAGAATGCCCCTTGACATGTATGACTGCTACTTATTCTGGTTGCCAAACTGCTTCCAATAATTCTAAAATTTGTGGGCCCCTTTGCATTTAACAATCCTCTTTCCTTCATGGGCATGCAAGATTCCAAAGACATATTTGCTATTTGTGAAAATATTTACTGTTAGTCCTACAGCCAGCTGTAAGACTCCAATTAAAGTTATCAGCTCAGTCAGTTGAGCAGAAGTGTTTCCTGGTAGTGGTTTGGCTTATATAACTTCCCATAATGTGACCACTGCATATCTTGCCTTTCTCAGGCCTTCCATCATAAAGCTACTATCATCTGTAAACCATTCACAGTCAGCATTTGGAAGAGGTTGATCGCTAAAAATGGGTCCACTAGCATACAGAATCCTGACCTGTATGCAATCGTGATGCAATTCAGTATCCACCTGGGGCAAGAGTGTGGCTGGATTGAGGGTATTGCATACCTCTAATTGTATGGCTGGGAGTCAAGCAGGATAGTTGGCTTGGAAGTCCTCAGTCATCCAAAATGCTTCCTTCACTTCTATAATCTCCTGAACCCTGTATGGGACTTTGACTTAGATGTCCCAGTGTTAACTTTTGTGCTTCCTCAACTAGCAGGGCAGTTGTTGACATAGCTCTCAGACATCTAGGCCATCCCAATGCTACCCCATCCATTTGCTTACTAAAATATGCCACAGGGCTTCCAGGTGGTGACGTCACTGTGCCTAGAGTGGGTTAAGGGAGCTCCTCTAACCCCTAACTCTAATTTCTTCATGTGGGCTCACTTTTGGAGCACTGCTGATCCCGAAGAGACCAGCAGATCAAAGGGGATATTCTGCAGACGCCAGGGTGGTAAGGCAAATCCCCCAGCAGATAGGAGAAACCCCCCTAAATGGATGAAGAAATATCCTACCATCTGGTTAGGACTGAGCAATGGCGGTTGCATAGAAGGAAGAAACAGAATAGAAGCAGACAAATTCGGGTGCTTGTTATTATTGCCGACAATCCAGAGAGGAAAGCAACGCAAAACTGGCAAAATGGGTGAGCTGAGAGAAGAAGGAGCCGGGAGAGAGACTGTTTTTTACAGTTTAATTTTGCCGAAAAGAAGCAGTGCAAAGAGGCTGAGTTAGAATGGACAGGAAGGGACAGCCGCAGGAACCTTAAGATCAGCCACAGTAAGAACAAAATCCCGACATGGACTTCAGGGGATAAAATTTGCCGGAAGGATTTGGAAGGTTTAAAGAAGTGACTGCATAATAGTCGGGTTGGCAAACGGAGTTCCCTTTTTTTCTGCTTACCAGTTCTTCTGCCGCTGGGTTGAATTTTTTCAAGTATTTGATATTGAGCTGACTAGGAGCTTGGAGCAGTGCCAGAGACAAGAAATAGAGGTCTGTCTTTTGCTTCATGGACATTAACACTGACATCAAGGAGAGAGTGACTTAGAGAGACTAATTATTAGAACTGAATATTGAACAACCGATAAAACTGAGAGACATTTATTGATATAAGAATAGGGTGTGATAAATAAATTTATGATATCTACTAATCAAATTAATTAAATAGAATATTACTAGTATTATTACATAGGACTGTTTAAGTATTTTTGTATTCAAAAGTTTTATTTCTTTTAAAACAAACATTTCATCATTCCTCAATCAGTAAGACATCGAAGTACAATTTTTTGTATGTCAAAATAATTATAGTTTACCACCAAATTCTTGTCTAGCCTAATGCATACCCTCCCTCCCTCCAACCTCCCCCCCAACACCCTCCTCCTTCCCCCCCGACTTCCCAGAATCCGTACACAGTATGGATTTTTAACAAACACAGTCTAAAATCTATTGAAAAAAAGAAATAAAGAAATTAATGACATTCTACATTGACCTTAGCTTCTTCTTGCTGAACTAACTTTAAACAATTTAAATCATTTCTGATCTTAAGCATAGGCTAACTAGAATTTCTTGGTCCCGTATTTATTTTGTATATAGTCAATCCATTTTTTCCAGTCTCGTTTATATCTCTCACTTGAGTGATCTTTAAGATATGCCGATATTTTAGCCATCTTGGCTAAATTTGTAACTTTCAATGTCCATTCTTGAGTTGTAGGCAAGTCTTCCTTCTTCCAATATTGCGCCACCAACAGTCTTGCTGCCGTTATTAGGTGCAGAATCAAGTTAGTCTCTACCACTATAAAGTCAGTACATATACCTAGTAAGAATAACTGAGGAATAAACTTTATCCTTCTTTTAATGATATTTTGCATAATCCACCATATTTTTATCCAGAATGCCTTAACCTTTTGACAGGTCCACCATATATGATAATATGTAGCATCGAAAGAACCACACCTCCAACATTTAGGCTGTACATTCGGATACATAGAAGCCAGCTTTTTAGGATCTAAATGCCATCTATAGAACATCTTATAAAAATTTTCTCTCAGATTTTGAGCTTGTGTGAATTTCACATTTGTTACCCATATTCTTTCCCATGTATCCAACATTATTGGTTCTTCAATATTTTGAGCCCACTTTATCATACAATCTTTAGCTAATTCTGTTTCCGAATCCATCTGTATTAATACATTATATATCCTCTTTATATGCATTAAGCTTTGATCTCTTATTTGTTTAAACAAATTATCTTCAGCTTGGATAAAACCAATTTTTTAATCTATTTTCCACCTGGCCTGTAATTGCCCATACTGGAACCATGTTTGAACTACCTTCTCCTCTTTTAATACCTCCAAAGATTTTAGTTGTAGTACCCCCCTTTCCAAAATGAGAAGCTGTCTATAGGTAGTTGTATCCTGTTTTTGTGTTATGTTCATATTTTCAATTGTATGTCTAGGAATTGCCCACAGGGGTATTTTGTCATTTAATTTATATTGGTATTTTTTTCAGACCCGCAGTAAAGCATTTCTTAAAATATGACTTTTAAACTTCTTATCCAGTTTTTTGTTGAATAACAAGTAAGCATGCCAACCATATACCAGATTGTATCCCTCAATATTCAGTATTCTATCATTAGTTAAATGAGTCCAATCACTAATTACAAATAGCGCCACTGCATCGTAATATAATTTTAGGTTAGGTAATTTCAAGCCTCCTCTCTCCTGTACATCTTGCATTATTTTCATCTTTACCCTCGGCTTCTTTCCTGCCCATACAAATTTGTTGATACCCTTCTGCCATTCTAAAAGATTCGCATCTTTTTTAAGTATAGGTAACATTTGGAAGAGAAATAAATTTTTTGGTAAAATGTTCATTTTCACTGCTGCTATCCTACCCAGCAAAGATAAGTGCAATTTCTCCCATTTTTCATCTCTATCTGTATACTATGCCAAAGTGGTTCATAATTAGGCTTATATAATTTCCCATTTGAGGTTAAAATATTAACTCCAAGATATCTGACTTTTTTGACCACCTCACATCCTAGGGTCCCTCCTAGTTCTTCCTTTTGTTTAGTATTCATATTTATAGCTAATATTTTGGTTTTTTCTAGATTTATTTTAAAACCAGATACTTGACCATATTGATTAATCGTATTCATTAAAACCCTACTGGATTCCTGCGGTTGTTCCAATATTATGACCAAATCATCCACAAAAGCGCGCACTCTGTATTCTTGCTGCCTAATCTCAATCCCTTTTAGACCATCCAAGCCCCACATTTTATTCAACAATACTTCCAAAGTTATAATAAACAATAGCGGGGACAAAGGACAGCCCTGTCTTGTACCTTTTCCAATTTGAAAAGAGTCTGTTAAACTTCCATTGACTATAATTTGTGCTGTTTGCTGTTGATATATTGCTTTAATTGACTGTAAAAAATTATCTCCTATCTGCATTTTTTTGCAGTATCTTCAGCAGAAATTGCCAATTAACTCGATCAAAGGCCTTCTCAGCATCCAAGAATATGAACGCAGCAGGGATCTGGTTATTCTTTCCCAAATATTCTAATGCATTGATAATTAATCTGACATTACTTTTCATCTGTCTCCCCTGTATAAAACCTGTTTGGTCAGTGTGTATCAATTGTTGAATAACCAAAATTAACCTATTTGCTAGTATTTTAGTAAAGATTTTATAATCTACATTAAGTAATGAGATAGGTCTATAATTTTTTGGTTGGGTAGTATCTTGATCTTCTTTGGGTATCAAAAATATAAACGCTGTCTTCCAAGATGGAGGCACTTTACTTTCTGTTTGAAACTCTTTAAATAATTCTCTAAGAGGTTTTACCATTTCTAACTGTAAATTTTTATAGTAAACCGCTGTCAAACCGTCTGTACCTGGTGCTTTCCCTAACTTTAATTGCTTAATTACCTGCAAAATTTCCCCTGAGGTTATTGGTTGATTCAATTTTTACCTGTGCTCTTCTCTAACTGAAGGTATTTTCTCTTTATCTAAATATTTGTCTATATCTAGACTATTAATTTTATCCCCTTTATACAATTCTGTAAAAAATTCCCAAAATACCTTTTGAATCTCTTCCTGTTGAAACACCTCCTTCCCTCTGTAAATCAGTTTAGATATATTTCGAGTTTTCCTTTTTTTCCTAATCTGATAAGCTAACCATCTGCCAGGTTTGTTTGCGTTACAAAAGGTATTGTGTTTTGCATATAATAAATTAGTAGCTACCTGGTCAGAGATCAACATGTCAAATTGAGATTTTAATATAGTGATAGCTCCCTTAACCTTTGTATCGCCTGGATTCATTGTTAATTCCAACTCTTTTCTCTTTATTTCCTCTTCCAATTCTGTTCGTTTTAACCCTTGTTTATATCTATGTGTTTTATTTATATTCATCAGCACTCCTCTCATATACGCTTTGCTTGCATCCCATACGAATTCCATAGATGTACCCTTATTCATATTCAAAATGAAATTTTCAGATAACAATTTTTTACAATCATTAATATACTTTTCATATCTAAATAAGTTTTCATTCAATCTCCAAGACCTTCTTGCCTGCACTACCCTTCCCAACTCCATCCAAACTGGGTTATGGTCCGAAAGGACCCTAGCCGCAATCTTTTTCTTCTTGACCCTAGAAAGCAAATCATTAGTGGTTAGTATAAAATCAATCCTTGAAAGGGATTGATGCCTATCAGAGAAGAAAGTGAAGTCATATTCCTCTGCATTTCTTTCTCGCCAAATATCTCTCAATTCAAAGTCATCCATCATGTCAAAAAAAGGTTTGGGTAACTGCTCGCATCTTAGTATTTGGGCGAGAAGTCTTCTTATCTCTCTTAGTGTCTATCACACCATTCCAATCACCCAATAGTATACAGGACCTATAGTCCCACTGTACTAATTTAGCATGAAGATTTCTATAGAATCAATCTTGCTGTTGATTAGGGGCATAAATTCCCAAAAGTAGTGTCTTTTTCCCTTCTAGGATTAGGTCTAAAGCGATATATCTTCCGAAGGGATCTGCTTCAATTAATTCAGTTTTCATGTCTTTTCTTAAGTATACAACTATACCATTCTTCTTTTCCATAGCAGAAGCTACAAAATGTTGACCAAGTTTTGAGTTAATCAAATATTTTTGATCAGTTGATTTGATATGAGTTTCTTGCAAACAAATTATGTCATTCTTAAACTGTTTGAGATAGTGAAATATTTTCTTTCTCTTCTGTGGGGAATTCAATCCATTGACATTCCATGTTAAAATCTTAGTTGTCATCTTTGGTTGGCTGAAGCATTTTTAGAGCTTCCTGCATGGCCTGTTTAACCTTAGGCCTAGCTCCTCCCACTGCTTCCAGACTTGTTATTGTAGCTCCTTGATCGATGGTCGGTGATTGTTGATGTTGTTGCTTTTTAGCTTGTTTCTCCATTCGTCTAGTAATCATACGGCTAGGTCTTTTTTCCATAACACCTTGCGCTTCTAGAAGAGAGAGATGCTCCATCTTATCTGATAGTTGTGTAGTTTGCTGTCTGTCCTGTCCTTCTTTGGTCTTTCTCCAGGTCCAGATGATGCAGGATATCCAGCCTTCAAAATATTATGATAAAAATCTCGGGCTTTCCATACAGAGTTGAGGCGATATCTTTGCCTATCAAATATAAGTATAATGCCAAATGGTGCGTCCCATCTATACTGTATCTGATGATTTCTGAGTTCTTCGACTAAAAAAGCGTAGTCTCTCCTGGCTCTTAACATTTGAGGTGGTATCTCTTTCAAAACAATCAGGTCTTGACCACCAATTTGAAGCTTAGTGTTATAAGACTCTTGTAGTACTATATTTCTAAGCTCTCTTGTAGTGAAGTATATAACGATGTCTCGAGGAAGCTGTTTCTGCTTTGCCACCCAAGAGTTAACGCGATAAACTTTGTCGATCTGCCAGTCGAGGTTAGTCCCTGGTCTTCCCACCAAGCGGTCAAAGGCTTCTGATAGAATCTGTTTCAGGTTCTCCTGTTTCTCCTCACGCAGCCCCCTTACTCTTAATGCGAACTCCATTTGTCTATACTGTATCATAATAATTTCTTTTTCAGCATTTTCCACTTTTTGTTCCACCGCCTCTGTTTTCAATGTCAAGTTGGTATTAGCCTCATTAAGATCCTCTAGACTATCTTCAATTCCGGAAACATGTTCTGTCAATACAGTTACAAGTCTCAGCATTTCATCTTTAATTTTAACAACCCTGGCATCGATTTTCTCATACAACTCCTGTTTAAGGCCTTTTATTTCCCCTTTTATTTCCTCTTTTATTTCTTTTATTTCCTCTTTTCCCTCTTTTATCTCCTGTTTTATCTCCTCTTTAAAATCTCTAAGTTTATCTTCCATTTTAATTGTCTCTGTGTTAAGAGCCACACTTAATTCACTCAAGAAGAATTCTTTCGTTAACAAATCTCCAGCAGGGGGCGTAGGGAGCGGAGGCTGCAACCTTGTGCCAGGCACTGGGGATGTGCCCCTGGGAATAGAGGGCGACGGTTTTGGATTAAGATTTGGTTTTGAGGCCATTCCAAATTTTATCTTCCAGCAGTTAATAAAACTCTGCTGCCTGACTGTGCAGCTATAAGTAAAGATGCTGAGTTTCTCCCTTTACTTTGAAATTTGAAGCTTGGCAAAACTTTCAGAAAATAAGCATTGTAACAAGACAGTTCAGCAGATTCATCACCATTTAAATTCCAGATAAGCAAGATTAATGAGAGAGTGGAAGTCTTGTAAAAATGAAACTAATTAGAAAGTTTCTGCTGGCCGATTGTAAAACAGGAGATAAGACACTCCTTTGAAATTTTAGAGTTCTGTAGCATTTAACAAGGAGTTTAAGAAGATAATCATTATTACTGGAGAATCCAGCTGGCTCGGCGCCATTTTAAAAGCCTCTAAGTAAATAGATTTTCAGAGGAAGATCTTGTAAAAAAAAAGTAGCTAAGATCTTGGTAAACAATTAATGTCCACGTAAACGGATTCAGCTCGTAATAAAATCAAATAAATCAAAGCTTTGAACTGAGTGGCGGAGACCTTACTTTGTACTGCACATGGCAGTTTGAAGTTCCCAGCATGGACGCCGTTCTGCTTTGGGCTGGCCCCCCTCTCTCTGCAGGCACAGAAGCTGCAAAAATCGAAGGACATTTGCCAGCAAAACTATTTGTCAGCTTCTGCTTTGCTGTTGCTTCAGCTGCCATGAAACGGGGAGGGAGGGCATGGTATTTGGGTGGGGTTACTCGATGTGCTGGAGGAATGTTCTGGAGTTCTCTGGATGGTCAGACTACGCATGCGTGGGTGTTTCCCGCCTGGACTAACGGCACCGACATTCCATCCTCATGATGCCTTTTGAAGTTATCTCACACCTGACTGTCAGCATCCCTCCATTATATAATTAGGAAAGAAAGACCAAGAGATTCCATGGGTTGGAAATCAAAAGTACTTTTACTAATTACAAATGGTTAGCGAGCAGTTGCGAAGCGAAGTCTGTTTAATTAGGCGCGAAAGCAATTGATATATAGAGTAGTCCATTCCCCACCCCTTGGGATCATAGCCTCAGGCCAATCATAAGTCCTTCAAGTGTCAGGTGTGAGATAACTTCAAAAGGCATCATGAAGATGGAATGTCAGGGCCGTTGGTCCAGGCGGGAAGCACCCACTCATGCGTAGTCCAACCATCCAGTGACTACTAGAACATTCCTCCAGCACATCGAATAACCCCACCCAAATACCAAACCCTCCCTCCCCGTTTCATGACAGCTGAAGCAGTAGCAAGGCAGAAGCTGACATCCGGCCGTCCCCCGGAAAAAAGCTGTCAGGCCTAGGAAAAAAAAACACAAACGAACAGACAAACAACAAAACAGAAAAAGAAGAAGGGAGGGGGTGAGAGAAAGTTAAGGCTTGTCAGGGTATGCAGCATAAAACTTCCGAAGCAGTCTGGGAGCACGAACATGGGATTTATCAACCCATTCCGTGTGGGAGGGAGGAAAGTGCTTCCAAGCCACCAGGTATTGGATGCGATTACGGCGTTTGCGGGAATCAAGAATGTCACGAACTTCAAAGTGACATTCACCATCGACGAGCAAAGGAGCAGGCGGAGGGTCATCAGGGGGGCGCAAGTGGGAAACATGAACAGGCTTTATGAGGTTAATGTGGAACACTGGGTGGACACGGTTGAGGTGTTTGGGCAATTGTAAACGAACAGAGACAGGATTGATGACTTTCACTATGGGGAACGGCCCCACATACTTGGGCCCCAACTTCTTTGACCTCTGCGTTGTGTGCAGGAACTTCGTCGACAAATAAACCAAATCACCAGTCCGGTATTCATAGGGCTGAGAGCGTTTTTTATCCGCATGCTTCTTATGGGCCCGATGCACAGCGTCCAAAGTGGAGAGGGTCAATGGCCAAACACGACTGAGACGCTCACTCCAGTCTGCGACTGACGGAACTTGCGGCTGGTCCTGAGGCAATTCAGGGATAGGAACAAAATCTTGACCATAAACGACCCGGAAAGGGGTGAAACCCGTGCTGGAATGGACAGAGTTGTTGTAGGCCACCTCTGCGTGTGGTAACAAGTCTACCCAATCGTCCTGTTGATAATTGATGAAACAACGTAAATATTGTTCAAGAACAGAATTAGTCCATTCACAGCCGCCATTAGTCTGAGGATGGTAGGCGGAGCTAAGGCCCTGGGCGGAGCCAATACGTTTGAGAAATTCTTTCCAGAAAACAGATGTGAATTGGACACCACGATCGGAGATGATGCGGTCGGGCACTCCATGCAAGCGGTAGATGTGGGAAATGAAGAGTTTAGCCAGCGCCTTGGCGGAAGGGATCTTGTGGCAAGGCACGAAATGAACTTGCTTGGAAAACAAGTCCGTGACAACCCATACGACAGTGTGCCCCTGGCTTTCGGGGAGCTCAACAATAAAATCCATAGAAATCTCCTTCCAAGGGGCAACCGGGCAAGCGACAGACTGGAGCAGCCCTTGTGGTTTCCCTGGTGGCCGTTTAGCGGTCGCACAAACCGGGCAACTAGCCACATAAAGTTCAATGTCCTTCTTTAAAGAGGGCCACCAGAATTGCCTTTCCACTAGATGCAACGTTTTCACGAACCCAAAATGACCCGCCAATCTGGAGTCATGTGCGCGACGAAGGACCACCAGGCGTAGGGAGGCGGGGATGTACAATTTGGCACCGATCCACGGCAGATCATCCCTCATAGTGCACTCGTCCCGATGGTTCAAGAACCAGTCGTCATGAGGAAGCGCTAGCTTGAGGTCAGAAAGGAGATCTTGAGGCACATCCGTTTTGGCGCGGGCCTGTTGGCGCGTGACCACTGGAGCCGCTAGGAGTGGCTGGACGATGCTGAGTTTAGAGCAATTATATTGAGGCAGACTGGACAAGGCATCTGCCATAAAATTCTTTCCACCCGGGATATATTTAAGTGTGAAATTGAAACGGTTGAAATATTGGGCCCACCGCATTTGTTTGGGGGAGAGACGGCGCGGCGTTCTAAAAGCTTTCAAATTCTTGTGGTCAGTCCACACCTCAAATGGGTGCTTAGTGCCCTCCAGGAAATGGCGCCACGTGGTCAGGGCCCAACGGACCGCGAAAGCCTCTTTCTCCCAAACTGCCCAATGTCTCTCTGTGTCTGTGAGCTTCCGGGAGGTGTACGCGCAAGGTTGTAGGTTACCTTGGTCGTTGGCTTGCAACAAGATGGCCCCAACGGCGACGTCGCTGGCGTCAGCCTGGACAACGAAAGGCCTGTCCAGGTCAGGATGCTTTAGCACCAGCTCAGCGGCAAACAGACGTTTAAGCTTTTCGAAAGCCGCCTGGCATTCCATGGTCAAGTCCAGAGGCTTGTTAGGCTTAGGTTTTGGTTCCCCTTTAGATTTGAGCAAATTAGTTATAGGAAGCGCAATTTTAGCAAAAGAAGGAATGAATTGACGGTAGAAATTAGCAAAACCCAAAAATTTTTGTAACTGCTTACGAGTTCTGGGCGCGTCCCATTCAGTGACCGCCCTCACCTTTTCAGGGTCCATCTCAATGCCGGCAGGAGAGATGCGATAGCCAAGGTAGTCAATCTTAGTTTGGTGAAATTCACACTTAGACAATTTGGTATAAAGATCAGCGGCTCGGAGTTTTCTCAAAACAGTGTGCACAAGAGCGACGTGTTGGTCATAAGTGCGAGTGTAGATAAGGATATCGTCCAAATATACGATAACTCCCTTGTAGAGATGGTCATGCAAGATCTCATTGATTAATTGCATAAAGACTGCAGGGCCCCCTTGCAGGCCAAAAGGCATGACCCGGAACTGGAAACAACCAAGAGGGCAGTTGAAAACAGTCTTCCATTCGTCTCCCTTCTTTATGCGGACTCTATAATAAGCTTCCCTGAGGTCCAATTTAGTGAAAATGCGGCCCTTCCCCAGCTGGGCCAACATGTCCTCCATTAATGGGAGCGGGTAGACATTCTGAGCTGATATCGCGTTCAAGTTTTTAAAATTAACACATAATCTCAGAGAGCCATCTTTCTTTTCACAGAAAAGCACAGGGGCGGCGACTTTGGGGCGAGCAGGTTCAATGAAGCCACGTTCCAAATTTTTATCAATGAAAGTGCGCATTTCCTCCATCTCCCTGGGTGACATGGAATATATTTGGGGTTTTGGTAGCTTAACCCCAGGTAAGATGTCAATGGAGCAGTCAGTAGGCCTGTGGGGTGGTAGTTTGTCAGAAGATTTTTCGCTGAAAACCTCCCTGAGGTCCCAATACTCTTTAGGAATTTTTTCCTCTCCAGCAATCCTCTCTTGCCCTCTAGCGGCCATGTCAGGAGTGTCAGTCATGGTTTGCCCAGGAGTGCCCTCCCCCTCCGGAGGCTCTTTTGTGCGAATGCGCAAGCGGCCTGTCCGCCAATTAATGTGAGGGTTCCACTTCCGGAGCCAAGGGAGGCCTAAAATCAGTGGCCTGTCCATGCCAGGCGCAACTGCAAAAGAAATCAGTTCAGTGTGGGAACCCATTTTCATCTCCAAGGGCTCCGTAAAAAAATGGGCGGGTCCCCCCCCGTAATGGAGCCATCTATTTGACAAAACACAATGGGGGTTTTCAAAGTGCGCAATTTGAGACCCAATTTTTCCACCATAGCTGGGTTGATCATGGATCGGGAGCAACCCGAATCGAGCAAGGCGTGAAAGGTTGCTGGTTGCCCCTCAGGGGGAACTTTTAACTCTATGGGGATTAGCAGGGGCCCTTTGTTTGAACTCACCCAGTGAGGCGATGTGTCGTCATCGGAGTCCTCAGAGGAGGAGGAGTGGGCTGCTTCCAAAGCCTGGCCAAAAAGGGGGGGCCTGGAGTCTACAGCGAAGGCAGCTTCCTTCTTCCTCTTGTCGGAGGCTCTGCCAGACTTCTCCTCTCGCTTGGGTGGGGGTTGGGCGGTGATGGGCAGTTTAGCACGGCAGTCGGGGGCGCGATGCCCTAACTTCCCGCAACGGAAGCATGTTACGGGTCTGGAGTTCACTGAGGGGGGCCCTCTCCCCTCGCTCCTCCCTCTGAATTGGGCTTTACGGCCTGGAGGGGGGGTGCTTTTCGCAGCTTTCTCCTTCTTTTTCTTTCCTCCTTGGCACAACGAAGCCTGTTTAAGTCGAGTTCAGCGTCAGCTGCGTGTTCAAACCAAGTGGTCAAACGTCTGGGCAGATTGTGATTGACACACTGCTGATAAATGTCTTCATCTAAGCCCAAAGCAAATTTGTCCAAAAGGGCGTCTTCGCCCCACCCTCTCATGTATTGGGACAGGCACTGAAAGTCCTGGATATATTGGGCGACTGGCCTATCGTCCTGCTCGAGGGTTATAAATTTCAACTTGCTTCGCTTCTCAGTCAAGGGGTCATCAAAGCGTCGCCTGAAAGCCTCCATAAACCGATTGAAATTCCTCAGGAGGGGGGAAGCAGACATATGCAAAGCAGTTGACCAGGTAGCGGCTTCGCCGTCTAAGGATAGGAGCACCATCCTCACTCACATAGTATCCGTCTCAAAATCACGGCCATAAATTTCCATGTAATTAAAGACTTGCATAATAAAAGAGGCCAGGCTGGCAGAATCTCCATTGTATCTCACAGGCAGGGGAGGGATTTTGGCCATTCTGTGCCTTCGGGGAGGTGGGGCCCCCGGTCCGGCAAAACCCCTAGCCGCAGGGGGCGAAGCAGGTCGAGGGGGTGTGTGTGAATCAGCGCGTGGGTACTCTCGCTCCCATCCCCTCCAGACTTCCTCATCTCTTTCCCCAAAGTACCTTTGTTCTCCGTAATCAGGCAAATCTCTCCTCTGGGGTTTTCTTACGGCTCCCATCTCCAGCGGTCTTTGTCGGGGTTGCCTTTGGGTAACCCCTGCATCCCAGTTTGCCCCTTCCTCTCTTTGTCCTACCGAAGTGGACCAGCGTGGGGGGTGGGTGGGTCAGGCTGGCTGGATATCTGCAGTTGAAACAAATCTTCATGAAGCGAGAGGTCGGGAGGTCCGGCCTCGTGAAGCGAAAGTTTGGGGGGGCGGCCTCGCTGGGATCCACAAGTGGCCTCCTCTTCTTCTCTGACCGGTGAAGACATGTTCTCCCTTCACGGTAGACGTAGGTCTCCTGGAAAGGGTTTTAGAGAGACTTCGCTTCTTGTCAGCATCCCTCCATTATATAATTAGGAAAGAAAGACCAAGAGATTCCATGGGTTGGAAATCAAAAGTACTTTTACTCATTACAAATGGTTAGCGAGCAGTTGCGAAGCGAAGTCTGTTTAATTAGGCGCGAAAGCAATTGATATATAGAATAGTCCATTCCCCACCCCTTGGGATCATAGCCTCAGGCCAATCATAAGTCCTTCAAGTGTCAGGTGTGAGATAACTTCAAAAGGCATCACGAAGATGGAATGTCAGGGCCGTTGGTCCAGGCGGGAAGCACCCACGCATGCGTAGTCCAACCATCCAGTGACTACTAGAACATTCCTCCAGCACATCGAATAACCCCACCCAAATACCAAACCCTCCCTCCCCGTTTCATGACAGCTGAAGCAGTAGCAAGGCAGAAGCTGACACTGACACTTGAAGGACTTATGATTGGCCTAGGCCTATGATGCCAGAGGGTGGGGAATGGGCTATTCTATATATCAACCGCTTTCGCGCCTAATTAATCAGACTTCACTATGCAACCGCTCTCTAATCATTTTTAATTAGTAAAAGTACATTTGATTTTCCACGTATGGAGTCTCATGGTCTTTCTTTCCTAATTATTAAATGGAGAGGTGCTGACAAGTAGCGAAGTCTCAAAATCACCTTTCCAGGAGATCACCATCTACCGTGGAGGGTGCAAATGTCTTCGCCAGCCAGCGAATGAAAGGAGGGGGAACTCCCCACCGAACTCTTGCTTCATGAGGATTTGTCTCAACTGCAGATATCAAGCCCGGCTGACCCCCCCACCCCGGTGGTCCACCTTGATAGGACAAAGAGAGGAGGAACCAGGCTGGGATGAGGGGGTTACCCGAAGGAAACACCAGGAAAGACCGCTGGAGGCGGGAGCCGAAAGAAGACCCCAGGAGGGAGATCAACCTGATTACTTGGGACAAAGGTACTTTGGGCAAATATGTGGGGAAGATGAAGAGGTCAGGAGGGGTTGGGAGCGAGAAAACCCACGCGCTGATTCACCCCCCCCTCGAGCTGACTCACCCCCTCCTGCTGGGCCTTTTGCCAGACTAGGGGGGCCACCTCCCAGAAGACGCAGAATGGCAAAAATACCCCCCCCTGCCTGTGAGATATGATGGAAGTCCTGCGAAACTGGGGTCTTTTATCATGCAAGTTTATAATTACATGGAGATCTACGGCCCAGATTTTGAATCAGATACCATGAAGATAAGGATGATTTTATTATCCTTAGATGGTGAATCGTCTGACTGGAGTACTGGTTTACATCAATCGCTTTCCCCCCTCCTGAGGAATTTCAATAGGTTTATGGAGGCTTTCAAAAGACGCTTTGATGACCCCCTTACTGAGAAACGAAGCAAGTTAAAATTTATAACCCTCGAGCAGGACGACAGACCGGTGGCCCAGTATATTCAAGAGTTTCAACGCCTTTCCCAGTACATGAGGGGGTGGAGTGAAGATGCCCTTTTGGACAAATTTGCTTTGGCCTTGGATGAAGATATCTATCAGCAATGTGTCAATCGAAATCTCCCCAAGCGCTTAACCGTTTGGTTTGAACACGCTGCTGACATCGAGCTGGATTTAACGAGGCTCCGTTATGCAAGAGAGGAGAGACAGAAAAAGAAGGAGAAAGCTACAAAAACCACCCACCCCCTAGCCGGAAAGCCCCGTTCGGAGGAAAGGGCGAGGGGAGGGGTGGCTCCTCGGGGAAATCAAAGCCAGTAACGTGTTTTCGTTGCGGGAAATTGGGCCATCACGCACCCGACTGCCGTGCTAAATTGCCCTCAACCTCCCAAACCCCATCCAAACGGGAGGAGAGGTCTGGCAAGTCCTCAGACAAAAGAAGGAAGGAAGCTGCCTTCGCTGTGGATTCCAGACCCCCTCGCTTCAGCCAGGACTTGGAGGGAGAAGCGGACGCCCCCCCAGCTCTTCTGATGACTCAGATGATGACACATCGCCTCGCTGGGTGAGTTCAAACAAGGGCCCCATGCTAATCCCCATAGAATTAAAAGTTCCGCCCGATGGAGAGCCGGAATCCCTTCACGCCTTACTTGACTCAGGGTGTTCCCTGTCAATGATCAATCCTGCTATGGTGGAAAAGTTGGGCCTCAAATTACGTACTTTAAAAACCCCCATTGTCTTTTGCCAAATAGATGGATCCATCGTGGGGGCCCCCCCCCCGCTCATTTCTTTACTGAGCCCTTGGAAATGAAAATGGGTTCCCACACAGAACTAATCTCATTCATTGTGGCGCCTGGGATGGACAGGCATCTCATTTTGGGCCTACCTTGGCTTCGGAAATGGAACC
Organism: Thamnophis sirtalis; assembly: GCF_051295495.1. Taxonomy (NCBI): domain Eukaryota; kingdom Metazoa; phylum Chordata; class Lepidosauria; order Squamata; family Natricidae; genus Thamnophis; species Thamnophis sirtalis. Next base: position 62,189,312 of record NW_028261384.1, on the reverse strand, counting down.
CTCGAATAAATTGGAGGGAAGGCTGGTTACGCATTCGCACGAAAGAGCCTCCGGAGGGGGAGGGCGTTCCTGAGAAACCTGTTAATTGCAATCCTGAGGTGGCCGCCAGAGAGCAGGAGAGGATTGAAGGACAGGAAAAGATTCCTAAAGTGTATTGGGACCTAAGGGGGGTTTTCAGTGAGAAGTCTTCCGACAAACTTCCACCCCACAGACCTACTGATTGCTCTATTGACATTCTACCCGGGGTTAAACTACCAAAACCCCAAATATACTCCATGTCACCCAGGGAGATGGAAGAAATGCGGAATTTCATAGATAAAAATTTGGAACGGGGATTCATTGAACCTGCTCATCCCAAGGTTGCTGCCCCTGTACTTTTCCGTGAAAAGAAAGATGGCTCTCTCCGATTATGGGTTAATTTTAAAAATTTGAATGGGATATTGGCCCAAAATGTATACCCACTTCCATTAATGAAGGACATGTTGGCCCAGTTGGGGAAGGGCCGCATTTTCACTAAATTGGACCTCAGGGAAGCTTATTATAGGGTCCGCATAAAGGAGGGAGATGAATGGAAGACTGCTTTCAACTGCCCTCTTGGTTGCTTCCAGTTCCGGGTCATGCCTTTTGGCCTGCAGGGGGCCCCTGCAGTTTTCATGCAATTAATCAATGAGATCTTGCATGACCACCTCTACAAAGGAGTTATTGTATATTTGGACGATATCCTTATCTATACTCGTTCCTATGACGAACATGTCGCACTTGTGCTCACTGTTTTGAAAAAACTCAGAGCTGCTGATCTTTATGCCAAATTATCCAAGTGTGAGTTTCACCAAACTAAGATTGACTACCTTGGATATCGCATCTCTCCAGCCGGCATTGAAATGGACCCTGAAAAGGTGAGGGCGGTCACTGAGTGGGACGCGCCAAGAACTCGTAGACAATTGCAAAATTTTTGGGTTTTGCTAATTTCTACCGTCAATTCATTCCTTCTTTTGCCAAAATTGTGCTTCCTATAACTAATTTGCTGAAATCCAAGGGTGGTCCTAAGCCTAAGCCTAGCAAGCCTCTTGACTGGACCATGGACTGCCAAGCGGCTTTCGAGAAACTGAAACGCCTTTTTGCTGCGTTGCCGGTGCTGAAGCATCCCGACATGGACAAGCCTTTCGTCGTCCAAGCTGATGCCAGCGATGTCGCTGTGGGGGCCGTCTTGCTGCAATCCAACGACCAAGATAACCTGCAACCTTGCGCGTACACCTCCCGCAAACTCACTGACACTGAGAGGCGTTGGGCAGTTTGGGAGAAAGAAGCGTTTGCGGTACGGTGGGCCCTGACCACGTGGCACCATTTTCTGGGAGGCGCTAAGCACCCTTTTGAGGTGTGGACTGACCACAAGAATCTGGAGGCTTTGAGAACGCCGTGCCGTCTCTCCCCCAAACAAATGCGGTGGGCCCAACATTTCAACTGGTTCAATTTCACACTCAAGTACATCCCTGGGGGGAAGAATTTCATGGCGGACGCCTTGTCCAGACTCCCTCAATACAACTGCTCTAAACTGAGCATAGTGCAACCAGTGGTTCCCACTTCCAGCCTGGCGGCTCCGGTGGTTACTCGCAAGCAGGCACGAGCAAAAGTGGACGTGCCTCAAGATTTTCTTTCTGACCTCAAACTTGCCCTTCCCCAGGATGACTGGTTCCAGAAGCATCAGGATGAGTGCACAATGAGGGACGAATTGCCATGGATCGGTGCCAAATTGTATGTCCCCACCTCCCTTCATCCCGTTGTCCTCCAACGTGCTCACGACTCCAAATTGGCGGGTCATTTTGGGTTTGTGAAAACTTTACATTTGGTAAAGAGACAATTTTGGTGGCCATCTTTGAAGAAGGACATTGAACTTTATGTTGCCAGTTGCCCCATTTGTGCGGCCGTGAAACGACCTCCTGGGAAACCGCAGGGATTGCTCCAGTCTGTCGCCCGACCTGTTGCCCCTTGGAAGGAGATCTCTATGGACTTTATTGTTGAGCTCCCTGAGAGCCAGGGGCACACCGTCATTTGGGTCGTTACTGATTTGTTTTCGAAACAAGTTCATTTTGTCCCCTGCCACAAGATTCCTTCCGCTAAGGCGCTGGCTAAACTCTTCATTTCCCACATTTACCGTTTGCATGGAGTGCCTGATCGCATCATCTCCGATAGGGGTGTCCAGTTCACCTCAGTGTTCTGGAAGGAATTTCTCAAATGTATTGGCTCCGCCCAGGGCCTTAGCTCCGCCTACCATCCTCAGACTAATGGCGCTTGTGAGAGGACTAATTCTGTTCTTGAACAATATTTACGTTGTTTCATCAATTATCAACAAGATGATTGGGTGGACTTATTGCCACATGCTGAGGTGGCCTACAACAATTCTGTCCATTCCAGCACTGGTTTCACACCTTTCCGGGTGGTGTATGGTCAAGATTTTGTTCCTATTCCTGAGTTGCCTCGTGACCAGCCGCAAGTTCCGTCCGTCGCTGACTGGAGCGAACGTCTCAGCCGTATTTGGCCTTTAACCCTGACAACTCTGGATGCTGCACATCGTGCCCATAAAAAACAGGCGGATAAAAGGTGTACACAGCCGTATGAATTCCGGGAGGGTGACTTGGTTTATTTGTCCACGAAGTTTCTTCGCACCACGCAGAAGTCCAAAAAGTTGGGACCAAAATATGTGGGTCCGTTCCCTATCGTGAAGGTCATCAATCCTGTCTCTGTTCGCTTGCAGTTGCCCAAGCACCTTCACCGGGTTCACCAGGTATTCCACATTAACCTCATTAAACCTGTTCGTGTTTCACATTTACGTCCACCTGATGACCCTCCGCCTGCTCCTTTGCTGATCGATGGTGAGCGGCATTTTGAAGTTCGTCAAATACTTGATTCCCGCAAGCGGCGTAATCTCATCCAATACTTGGTGGCTTGGAAGCATTTTCCTCCCTCTCATACGGAATGGGTTGACAAGTCCCATGTTCGTGCCCCCCGGCTGCTTCAGAAGTTTTATGATGCTTATCCGGACAAGCCTTAATTTTTCTCTTTTCCCCTCCCTGTTTCTTTTTGTGTTTTGTTGTTCGTCTGTTTGTTTGTTTGTTTGTTTGTTTGTTTGTTTTTTTAGGCCTGAACACCTTTTTCCGGGGGACGGCCGGATGTCAGCTTCTGCTTTGCTGTTGCTTCAGCTGCCATGAAACGGGGAGGGAGGGCATGGTATTTGGGTGGGGTTACTCAATGTGCTGGAGGAATGTTCTGGAGTTCTCTGGATGGTCAGACTACGCATGCGTGGGTGTTTCCCGCCTGGACTAACAGCACCGACATTCCATCTTCGTGATGCCTTTTGAAGTTATCTCACACCTGACACTTGAAGGACTTATGATTGGCCTAGGCCTATGATGCCAGGGGGTGGCGAATGGGCTATTCTATATATCAACCGCTTTCGCGCCTAATTAATCAGACTTCGCTATGCAACCGCTCTCTAATCATTTTTAATTAGTAAAAGTACATTTGATTTTCCACGTATGGAGTCTCATGGTCTTTCTTTCCTAATTATTAAATGGAGAGGTGCTGACACTATTCTTCTTCCCTTCTTGCCCGAAGGATAAGAAACCTGTTAAGACGTCAGATGGATGATCATCTAAACAGATACGTGACCAGGAATTTGGGGGCAGCTAATTTTAAGCTGTCACCATCGGCAGGCTCCGCCCAGGAAGTCCCGGACTGGTTAAGTATTGAAAGGTCATACCAAGGAAGGATAATTGTGGAATTGTTGTTGAATATTGGTTTATACAATTATAATAATTATAATATATTATTGATATTACTGACAAGGTATAAATAAGGCAAAAGTTATAACCAATCGTGGGCAAGGTAAAAAAAGGGGGTTAAAAATGGCAACCTCATCAAAATTAGGGAAAAAGACCATACCCATTGTGAGTTCAGCAATGCCCCCCTCCTCAAATCAAAAAAACAATGGAGAGTGCGTGGGGGTTGGAGAAAGGGGAAAAGATGGCAGAATCAGGGGACCAGCACCTACAATGCAAAACATGCAATCGATGCTCCAGATGATACAGGAGACCTTGGCTATAAGCCAAGTAGAGACAAGGAAAAATCATGAAGAATTAAAAATAGAAATGGGAGAATTGAAAGAAACAATCAAAAATGTAGATGATAAAGTTGAAAAGATACAGAAAGCCTTAACAATCAATGAACAGAAAATCCAATGTATGGAAGAAAAAATACAACACTCAGATCAGAAGATGGGAAAAATGGAAATAGAATATAGGCAACTTAATAAAGAATTGGAATTGTCAATAATCCAACTCGAAAACGAAAAAGCGGCATTCTACCTAAGATTTCAAAACATACCGGAAGAGAAGGAGGAAGATCTGAAAGGAAAAATGATTAATATCTTTACTGAATTTCTACAAAAAACAGAACAGGAACTGAGAGAAATTATTGATGAGGCTTACAGGGTGAATACTAATTATGCAAGGAGACATAGGCTCCTGAGAGAAGTACATGTAAGATTCACCAAGAAAACTGCCAGAGATGAAGTGTACAAAAAACCAAAGAAGAGACGATTATACTACAGGGAAAAGAGCTGACCACGCTTAAACAGATCCCACGGAGAATCCGGGAACAACGCAGGCAATACCAATTTTTAACAAACGAGTTGAATAAAAACAGAATAATGTACAGATGGCTGGTCCAGAAGGGGTTCTGGTATATTGGCAAGGAAAAAGATATAAGATAGAGAATTTAGAAGAAGCACACAAATTCTATGAAGAACATTGTAATAGGGAATGAAAACAAGGAAGCAAAGAGGAACTAGAATATTGAGGTCAAGTGGAAGAAACATCAGAAGACAGCGAAAGAAGCAGGAGAGAAGAACAGAGGCAAGAAAGAGAGAGAGCAGAGAAGGAAGACAGAGGAAGAAGCAGGAGAGAAGAACAGAGGCAAGAAAGAGAGAGAGCAGAGAAGGAAGGCGCGAGAGGGAAAAGTCAGATACAAACTAGAAGTAAAAGAAATAATCCCAACTAAAGATGGATCAAGAAATAACAATTATGTCGATAAACTTGAATGGACTGAACACACTAAAAAAAAAAAGAGCCCAGATGTTTAATATTCCTAAGAAATTGGGCTTCCGGGGAGTGGCCTGTCGCCGGTCGGCAGCTTAACAGAGCTGCCCCCAGAATTCAGGATCGTTATCTACTCAATATCAAGAAGATAACTCTTTTTTCAGACAAGAAAAAAGCAGTGAGGAATCTCAGCTGGTAAGAATCTTCTTTGAAGTTCACAGTTTGTTTCTTTGTGAGCTGTGGACGGAGGGGGAGGGTCAACCCAAAGCTGAGTCATTCAACTCCGACCTGAACTTCGCAGCTGTTATTCACAGCACGAGACAGGATCTCCTCCCCCTCAGGACAATCTTTAGAAAAGAGACTATTAAAAATCAATACGAGCAAAGACCAACTTGTGAACTTTTAAACCTTTCTCTATCTGAAATACCAGCTTCAATGTTATAAAAACCTCTTTTGCTTAATTGTCTTCAAAATGGCGTTTACAGCTTCTGCATCTGTTATCTCCGGCTTCCTGCTACAGAAGTAAAGAAATAATCTCTTATAATTTAATTAGAGCTACTCCCTTAAAGCTTTCAAGACTCTTTGTTGATTCAGACACATTCCAAACATTCTAAACGGACTTTCTCTTTTGAAATCCTCCGTAAAACCCCTTGGAAAAAAAAAAAAAGAAAAAAAAAAAGAAGGGAAAAAAGGGGGGGGGGGAGGAATTTCTTTTTTCTCCACATAGCACATTGGATTAGTAATTTAGAATAAATAATTAAAACCAAAATATAATGGCATCCAAATCAACCTCTGTTAAATTACCTCCGAAAACGTCTCCCATACCTGGCACAAAGTTGCAGCCCCCACCATCTATGCCCCCTAGTGGAGATGTACTAACAAAAGAATTTTTTCTGGAAATGTTCAAAGAATCCAGAGAACAGAACTTAGAAATGTTTAAAGAATTCAGAGAACAGAATCTAGAAATGATTAAAGATTTCAAAGATGAAATAAGGAATGAGATGGAAGTTCTATATGACAAATTCGATACCAGGGTCACTAAAATGAATGATAATATGATGGGAATTGTAAATGTGATAACAGAATATATTTCTGGAATGGAAGATAATTTAGAAACTCTCAATGAAGCTAAAACTAACCTGATATCCAAAACTGAAGTGGTGGAACAAAAAATTGATAATGCTGAAAAACAAATTATTATGATACAGTATAAGCAGATGGAGCTTGCATTAAGAGTGAGGGGGCTGCGTGAAGAAAAGCAGGAGAACTTAAAGCAAATGTTTTCTGAAGCTTTTGACCGTCTGGTGGGACAACCGGGATCCAATTTTGATTGGCAGATTGACAGGATTTTTCGTGTTAACTCATGGGCGGCAAAACAAAGGCAACTTCCCCGAGACGTGGTAATATACTTTGTTACAAGAGAATCTAGAAATATGATACTACAAGAGTCCTACAATACTAAGCTTCAAATTGGTGGACAGGACCTGATTGTTCTGAAAGAAATACCGCCTCAGATGCTAAGAGCCAGAAGAGATTATGCTTTTCTGGTGGAAGAGCTCAGAAGGCGCCAGATACAGTACAGATGGGATGCCCCATTTGGTATTATAGTTACAATGGACAAACAAAGATATCGTCTCAGCTCTGTATGGAAAGCTCATGATTTCTATCATAAGATTCTGAAGATGGGATACCCTGAACCTTCGGGATATGGTGAAAAACCACGAGACGAACAAGATAAACAGCAAACCACACAACCATTAGATAAAATGTATCATCTCCCTCTTCCGGAAGGGCAAGGAGTCAAGGAAAAAAGATCCAACCGCAAGACCACCAGACAAACGGATAAACAAGCTACTATGCAACAATCTCAACAATCATTGGCCACTGACCAAGGAGCTACTGCAACAAGCTCAGAAGCTGTGGGAGGAGCCAAACCAAAGGTGAGACAGGCCTTGCGGGAGGCTCTAAAAAAGCTTCAGGCAACCAAAAATGACAACTAAGATTTTGACATGGAATGTTAACGGATTGAACTCTCCACAGAAAAGAAAGAAAATATTTCATTATCTTAAACAGTTTAAGAATGACATAATTTGCTTGCAAGAAACTCATATCAAATCAACCGATCAAAAATATTTGTTTAACCCCAAACTGGGCCAACATTTTGCGACCTCAGCCATGGAAAAGAAAAATGGCATAGTAGTATATTTAAGAAAAGACATTAAAGCTGAGCTAATTGAAGCAGATCCCTTTGGAAGATATATTGCATTAGATTTAATCTTAGAAGGGAAAAAGACGTTACTTTTGGGAATTTATGCTCCTAATCAACAACAAGATGGATTTTATAGAAATCTCCATGCTAAACTAGTACAGTGGGATTTTGAGTCTTGTATATTAATGGGTGACTGGAATGGCGTGATCGACACCAAAAGAGATAAGAAGACAGCTCGCCCGAACACCAAATTTCGAGCTAAGTTACCCAAACCCTTTTTTGACATGCTGGACGACTTTGAATTGCGAGACGCTTGGCGCGAGAGGCATGCAGAAGAATATGACTTTACCTTTTTTTCCAATAGACATCAATCTCTTTCAAGGATTGATTTTATACTAATTACAAATGATTTACTTTGTAGGGTGAAGAAGACAAAGATTATGGCGAGAGTTCTTTCAGACCATAATCCAGTCTGGATGGAATTGGGAAGGGTAGCCCAGGCAAGAAGGTCCTGGAGGTTGAATGAAAACTTATTTAGATATGAAAAGTATGTTAATGATTGTAAAAAATTGCTATCGGAATATTTTGTCTTCAATATGAACAAGGGTACATCTTTGGAATATGTATGGGATGCAAGCAAAGCGTATATGAGAGGAGTATTAATGAATATAAATAAAATACATAGATACAAACAAGGGCAAAAACGAAAAGAATTGGAAGAGGAAATTAAAGGGAAAGAGTCAGAATTAACATTGAATCCAGGAGATACAAAGATTAGGGAAACAATTGCTATATTAAAATCTCAGTTTGATATGCTGATCTCTGACCAGGTAGCTACTAGTTTATTATATGCTAAACATAATACTTTCTGCAATGCAAATAAACCCGGTAGGTGGTTGGCTTATCAGATTAGAAAAAAAAGGAAAGCTCGAAATGTATCCAAATTGTGTCACAGAGGGAAGGAAGTGTTTCAACAGGAAGAGATTCAAAAGGTATTTCGGGAATTTTTTACAGAGTTGTATAAAGGGGATAAAATTAAGGACGGAGATATAGACAAATACCTAGATAAAGAGAAAATCCCCCTAGTCAGAGAAGAACATAGGCATAAGCTGAACCAACCTATAACCTCTGGGGAAATTTTGCAGGCAATTAAACAATTAAAGTTAGGGAAAGCACCAGGCACAGATGGTTTAACAGCTGTTTATTATAAATATCTACAGTTAGAAATGGTAGAACCCCTCAGAGAACTATTCAATAAAATTCAATCGGGAGGGAAAGTGCCTCCTTCGTGGAAGACTGCGTTCATATCGTTGATACCCAAAGAAGACCAAGACCTTACCCAACCAAAAAATTACAGACCTATTTCATTACTTAATGTAGATTATAAAATTTTTACTAAAATATTAGCAAATAGGCTAATGGGGGTAACTCAGCAACTGATACATACCGATCAAACTGGTTTTATACAGGGCAGACAGATGAAGGATAACGTTAGATTAATTATCAACGCTTTAGAATACCTGGGAAAGAACAATCAAATCCCGGCCGCATTCATATTTTTGGATGCGGAGAAAGCCTTTGATCGAGTTAATTGGCAATTCCTGCTGAAGACATTGCAAAAAATGCAGATAGGAGATGGCTTTTTACGGTCAATTGGTGCAATATATCAGCAGCAAACAGCCCAGATCATTGTCAATGGAAGTCTGACATACTCCTTTCAAATTGAAAAAGGTACAAGACAGGGCTGTCCTCTGTCCCCATTATTGTTTATTATAACTTTGGAAATACTGTTGAATAAGATACGGGGCCTGGGCGGTCTAAAAGGGATCAAAATTAGACAGCAAGAATATAGAGTTCGTGCATTTGCGGATGATCTGGTTATAATATTGGAACAACCGCAGGAATCTAGTAGGGTATTATTGAATACGATCAATCAATATGGTCAAGTCTCGGGATTTAAAATAAATCTAGGAAAAACCAAAATAATAGCTATAAATATGACTATCAAACAGAAGGAAGAACTGGGGGCGACGCTAAGATGTGAGGTAGTTAAAAAAGTTAAATATCTTGGAGTTAATATCTCAATCTCAAATGGGAAATTATACAAGTATAATTATGAATCACTTTGGCATAGTACACAGTTGGAGTTGAAAAGGTGGGAAAAACTGCATTTGTCCTTGCTGGGTAGAATAGCGGCAGTAAAAATGAACATTTTACCAAAATTTTTATTTCTTTTTCAAATGTTACCAATACTTAAAAGAGATGCGAATCTTTTAGAATGGCAGAAGGGTATCAACAAATTTGTGTGGGCAGGAAAGAAGCCGAGGGTAAAGATGAAAATAATGCAAGATGCACGTGAAAGAGGAGGATTGAAATTACCTAACTTAAAATTATACTATGACTCAGTGGCATTATCTGCAATTAGTGATTGGATTCATCTAACTAATGACAGAATTTTGAATATCGAGGGATATGATTTGTTATATGGTTGGCATGCTTACCTGTTATTTAACAAAAAAACGGATAAGAAATTTAAAAATCACATCTTAAGAAATGCTTTATTGCGGGTTTGGAAGAAATATCAACATAAACTAAATGATAAAGTGCCCATGTGGGCAATTCCTAGACATGCAATTGAAAATATGAATGTAGAACAAAAACACGATAGAACCACCTATAGACAACTTCTTATCTCAGAAAGAGGGGTGATGGAACTAAAATCTTTAGAGGTACTTAAAGAAGAGAAGGTAGTTCAAATGTGGTTTCAGTATGGTCAACTACAAGCTAGGTGGAAAACAGATCAAAAAACTGGCTTTGTAAAAGTTGAGGATAATCTGTTTAAACAAATAAGAGATCAAAGCTCAGTGCATATAAAGAGGATATATAATGTATTAGTACAGATGGATTCTGAAACGGAACTGATTAAGGATTGTATGATAAAATGGGCTCAGAATGTCGAGGAACCAATATTGCTTGAAACATGGGAAAGAATCTGGGTAAGAAATGTGAAATTTACACAAGCACAAAACTTGAGAGAAAATTTTTATAAGATGTTTTATAGATGGCACCTAGATCCTAAAAAGCTTGCCTCTATGTATCCAAATGTTCAACCTAAATGTTGGAGATGTGGTTCTTGTGATGCTACATATTTTCATATATGGTGGACATGTCGTAATGTTAAGGCATTTTGGATAAAAATATGGTGGATCCTGCAAAACATCTTTAAAAGAAGGATAAAATTTACCCCCCAGCTGTTTTTACTGGGTATATGCATTGATTTTACAGTAGCAGAGACTAATTTGATCCTGTATTTAATAACGGCAGCAAGACTCTTGGTGGCGCAGTATTGGAAGAAGAAAGATTTACCCACAATTCAAGAATGGACTTTGAAAGTTATGAACTTAGCCGAAATGGCCAAAATCTCAGCATATCTCAAAGAACATTCAAACGAGAGATACAAAAGAGACTGGAAAAAGTGGATTGATTACATAAAAAGTAAATATGGGACTAAAAAACTCCAGATAGCTTATGCTTAGTATCAGTAATAATTTAAATTGTTTAAAATTTGGGTAACAGTAAGAAGCTGAGTTCAATGTAGAGATATTTCAGACTGTGATTGTTCAAAAATTATACCACGTATGGTCTTTGGGAAGTCGGGGGGAGGGAAGGGAGGTGGGGATTTAGGGGGAGGGGGGAGGGGGGAAATACAATATGTGTTAAATTCCATGATTGTATTTGTATACTGTGGCTTTTCAATGTTAGTGCGAAAATAGTACAAACCGAATATACTGGAAGGTAATAGATACCGAAGGAAAGAGTCGAGTGAAAGAAGAAGGAGGGTGGAGAGGGTGAGAGAGAGGAGGAGGAGAAGGGAGGGAGGGAATGGAGAGGGAGTGATAGGGTTAGAAAGAAGGGGAGGGGAAGTAGGCGTAGAGGGGTGTGTGAGAAGGAAGAATGAAAGTTGGAGGGGGTTGAAAGAGGGTGTATGGCAGGCCAAGGTGGTATACTGGGTTTGTATTGTAGAGGGCATTTTCTATATAAGTGAGGGCCGTGTTTATTATTCAATGTTATATGCCCTGATCAAGCACAGTGAATATGTCATTGTATAGAATGAAAACATAATAAAATATACATTAAAAATAAATAAATAAATAAAAAATAAAGAAATTGAAAGTAAACCAGATATGGGTTAATTGGTATAGATGGATGGAGCAAAGAAATAAAAAGCAATGAAAGAATAGAACAACTCTCAAAAATAATAACTATGAGTAAAACAAGGGGGTCATGATTGGTGAAATCAAATCAGGATGATAGCTGGCATATAGACTCTAGAATGATAGAGAAAAAAGGGAAATGATATGAAAAAAATGGACTTGTGGAAATAACACCCTCAGGAAAACATAAACTGGATTTGAAAGAGACACCTATAACAATAGAAAAAGAAAGGAAGGGAAGAAGGAAGGAAAGGAGGGGAGGAAGGAAGTAGAGAATGGAGGGACGAAGGAAAGGAAAGAAGTGGAGGGTGGGAGAGAGAAAGGGAGAAGGAGAGATAGTAGGAGAGGAAGAAGAAATGTGGAGGAGAGGTAGGGGAAGAAGAAAGAAGTAAGGAGAGGTGGGTGGAAGGGAGAGAAAGAGAAGGAGAGGGGGAGGAAAAGAGAAAAAGAAAAGGAGAGAGGGTAGGAAGGAGAAGAAAGAGGGTAGAAGTAGGGGAGAAGTAAGGGAAGGAAGAAGGGGAAGGAGAGGAGGAAGGAAGGAAGTAGAGAAGGAAGGGAGGGAAAAAAGAAAAGAAAGAGAAAATAAGATGAGATGTGGAAGAGAGGTAGGGGAAGAAGAAAGAAGTAAGGAGAGGTGGGTGGGAGGGAGATAAAGAGAAGGAGAGGAGGGAGGAAAAGAGAAAAAGAGAAGAAGAGGGTAGGAAGGAGAAGACAGAGGTAGGAGTAGGGGAGAAGTAAGGGAAGGAAGAAGGGGAAGGAGAGGAGGAAGGAAGTAGAGAAGGAAGGGATGGAGAAAAGAAAAGAAAGAGAAAATAAGGTGGTGTCATAGCAGGTGTGAAGGATGGTAAATAATACATTCCAAATTATACCTTATAACCTTTTAAATGGAATAATAATAATATAAGAATGGCAAAGAAAAAGAATAACTATGTGAATGTATACCTATAACTCCATGTAAGAGAATAGATGACAGTAAAAATATAAAGCACAATATAGGTAAATAATACTTGATCATAAGTAGCTAAGTATAAATAAATAAAGAAATGTATATAAAAATGGATAATGAGTAATGAGATTACGAACGCAAGATAGAAATGTATAGAAAGGAAAACACTAACTGCAAAGAAACCGATTCAGAACTGCTGTATGATATATGATGGAACTTATTGTTCCTATGTTGTTTTTAAGTTATGTGGTTATTTTTGTTAATGTGTTTATGTGTTATGTTGATGTGTTTATGTGTATAAAATAAAAAAATAAATTAAAAAAATAAAAATAAAATATGCCACAGGCCTTTGCCATGAGCTTAGTTTCTGGGTGTGAAGTCCTGCTGCAATGCCTTTCCACTCATGTACAAAGAGGGTAAAAGGTTTAGTGGGGTCCAGAAGCCCCAGTGCCAGTGCTTTCATAAGCTCACTCTTTATTTGTGTGAATGCTTGTTGGCATTCTCCAGTCCATTCAAATATTTCCCATCCCCTCTTTAACAGCCTCATAAAGGGGCTGTCAGGCCTGCAGCGGTTCCTTTAAGAATCTTTGGCCTGCCACACTCTTATTAAGGGGGGGATTTAGCAAAGGGTAGAATGTGTTGTTTTCAAAATAAGAAATTCAAGGTCATCTTTTGTCTTCCAAACCTGAACACCTGGATGGAAGCAGTTAGGCGTAGACGCCAGCGTGGAAGATGAAGATTGGACCATGTGATGGACTGTGGGTGTGGGGGAAGGATCATGAACTTTTAACTGAGTGGGATTCTGATGTAACCTCCAGTGTCGGAATCGCATAGCACTATGCCAACATGTCCGCTTTATTAAATTGGAACTTTAAGCATAGTTTTGGCTTCGACTCTGATTTAATTTTACATGGTATTTGGAACGCTTACATCATTCCGACTCTCCACTAAGATAAATTATCAGTATCCCAAGCTGGGAAGCTGTCAGGGGTACTGAATCCCAGTTCTGACCCAACCCTGGGCAGTACAAAAATTCAGTGAAGATGGAGAAAGCTAATATTTACGGCACAATTAATTTGGCCGAGACTTAAGAGGTGCCTCTTAAGGAATTGATAGAAGCTGCAGAGATTAGGGAATTGGGGGCCCGGCAAAAGGAATTCCAGGAGGAGACATCAATATTTATGACTTCTAAGAAATGCCTGCCAGAAGAAGAGGGGGTTGCCAGGGAACCTTCGACAGACGACTGGATGATTACCAGAAGAACTGATGAATGGAGAACTCAGCTGTCCTCATGCAGTCCTTCTCTAATGGGCCTCCCAGACCATTTCCTACGGCTAAACGTGAGTGAAATAAAACCCCTATCCTCTGAAGAGACCCCTCAGTGGAACCTGGCACCCCCCCCCCACATTCTCCTTTCCCTGTAGGGAAATCTCTGCCAAGTGGAGCGGAGACGTGGGCTCCTTCCATACAGTAGCTAATGAATCAATCCACACCTTTGCAGCTGGATTGATGCCTAGAGCAGTCACATCAGCACCCCTCCCTCAATACCCATCTGATCGAGAGTTGATCCAAGAGATAGCAGAGGGGATGAGTGAAAAGGAGCAAGTAGATGGAACCCTAATTGGCGGCACCCCGGCCACAAAGATCACTGAATTAGTGAAGTTGAAGATAGGCCGACACTATGAGTTCATCAGATTCATTGTAGCCCCAAAAATGCAGGAGTCAATTATCTTGGGACTTGCATGGTTGGACAAGTGGGCACCGACTATCAAGTGGGAGGACAGTGTTAGAAAACTGATCATTGGCTTTGGGCCATTACCATCCGTGGAGCCTAAAGGCCACCCAGGAACAATTAGAACCAACAGCCCAAACCTTCCAGAACCTGCAGCCCCCGCAGCAGACACCAAACCTCCGGGGATCCAACGAGTGCCAAAGGTCTACTGGGACTTGGCGAGTGTGTTCAGTGAGGAAGATGGAGACTACCCTCCACCTCATTGCCCCACAGACTGCGATAGACTTCAAACCAGGGGTAACTTTACCAAAGCCAAAAATGTACTCTATGACTCCTAAGGAGATGACTGAATTGAGGAAGTACATCAACACCAATTTAAAAAGGGGTTTTATTGAACCAGCCAAGTCGAAGGTAGTGGCCCCCATGCTCTTCAGAGAAAAGAAAGATGGCAGAGTTCGCCTCTGTGTAGATCTGCGAGCTTTGAATGCAGTATGCGAAAATAACACCTATCCTCTCCCCCTCATGAAGGATATGTTGAACCACTTGGCTAAAGGCAAAATCTTCATCAAACTGGACTTGAGAGAGGCATATTACCGCATACGAATCCGGAAAGGGGATGAGTGGAAAACTGCATTTAACACTTCCCTGGAAAGCTTCCAGTCCAAAGTCATGCCTTTTGGACTACAAGGAACACCCGCAGTCTTCATGCAGTACATAAATGAGGTGTTACATGACCACCTGTACCACGGAGTAGTCATTTATTTGGATGACATCTTGATTTTCTCTGAGACCTTAGAAGAACATGTAAAACTGGTGCGTCAAGTTCTGAAAAAACTTCTAGATGCCAAGCTGTATGCCAAGTTGTCAAAGTGTGAATTCCACAAGACCTCGCTAGATTACCTGAGGTATTGAATCTCCAACTAAGGAGTAGAAATGGATCCAGGAAAACTAAAAGCAGTGTTGGATTGGAAACCTCCCAGTACTCGCAAACAACTGCAAAGCTTTCTTGGATTTGCAAATTTTTATAGGCAGTTCATCCCAACTTTCGCTGAAATTGCCCTACCATTAACTGAGTTACTAAAGACGGGTCCTTCCCCAACAAAGCCAAAAGCTAACCAACCACTAAGGTGGACAATGGATTGTCAAAAAGCCTTTGAGAAATTAAAATGGCTCTTTGCCCAAGAGCCCATCTTGCAACATCCCAACCCAGAACGACCTTTTATAATCCAGACAGATCCCAGTGATGTAGCAATAGCCGCAGTACTACTACAAAAAAGTAAAGAAGGCCACCTCTTGCCTTGCGCTTATATCTCCAAGAAACTCATGCTTACTGAAAGAAGGTGGACCATTTGGGAGAAAGAGGCATTCACAATCAGGTGGAGCATGCTCACCTGGAGACATCTCCTAGAAGGGGGGGACATACCACTCAAGGTCTGGACTGATCATAAAAACCTCGAAGCACTTTTAGCTCATCGGAGGTTATCCCCTAAGCAAGTTTGCTGGGCACAATACTTCCAAAGGTTCAAATTCGAAATTAAACACATCCCAGCAAGAAAGAACTTGTTAGCAGATGCTCTGTCGAGAAAACCGCAATATGACAGGAAGAAGGAAGAAGTCGTCCACCCCATCATATCTCCCTCTCACCAAAAAGCAGCTCTAGTCACCACTCGGATCCAAGATAAGTTGATGACCGAGCTGAAGGCAGCTCTCCAGACAGACCCATGGTTCAACAACAACAAGGACATCCTAACGGTGAGTGAGGGCTTAGCCTGGAAAGGGTCCAAGCTATACATTCCTGCAGAGACGAGGCTGCAAGTGCTACAGCGGAGTCATGATGCGAAACTAGGCGGCCACTTTCGATTCCTAAAAACACTCCACCTCACCAGATGTCAATTTTGGTGGCCAAAGATGAAATCGGAAGTGGAAGATTATGTCAAAAGCTGTGCTACTTGTGCCACAATGAAAACCCAGCCGGGAAAACCCCTTGGACTACTACAATGAGTGGCCAGCCCCAGCAGACCGTGGGGAGAGATTGTGGATTTCATCGTCGAGCTTCCAAACAGCGGTGGTAATAGAGTAATCTGGACAGTTATTGATTTGTTTTCCAAGCAAGCATATTTCATCACTTGCTCAGGGCTGCCATCCGCAAAGAAATTATCGAAAATGTTTGTGAAACACATTTATTGCCTGCATGAGGTGCCCAAAAGGGTCATTTCAGATCGCAGAGTTCAGTTCACCTCTAAGTTCTGGAGAGAGTTCCTCAAATCAATTGGGTCCACACAAGGGCTCAGCTCAGCATTTCATCCCAGCACCAATGGTGCAGTAGAGAGGGCCAATGCAATGGTGGAACAATACCTCCGGTGTTATGTGGACTATCAGCAAGACAACTGGTCAGACTTACTACCCTTCGCTGAAGTGGCATACAACAATGCAGTCCACAGCAGTACCAGTTTAACTCTGTTCCAGATTACCAGTGACATGGAGTTCGTTCCCCTGAGCTACCAAAAGAACCTCCCTCCTCCATGTATCTGAATGAATGGATGGACACACTGAAGAAGGGATGGGAAAATACGAAGAAGGCTCTAAATGATGTGGCAGAAGCCTACAAGAAGCAAGCCGATAAACATCGTTCCCTCCAACTCACCTTTAGGGTGGGAGACAAAGTTTTTGTATCTACAAAATACGTAAGATTGAGGATGCCTAGTAAGAAACTGGGTCATGCAAGACCCAAAACTAGTGGCCATTCCATGCAAGGAACACTATAAATGTAAATATTTCTTCATGGCTTCTAATACCGATCTGTAGAGGCTCAGTGGAAAATGGAGGTGGCTCCCCCCTGCTATTGACCCAACTAGTTGGCAAACAGCTATGGGGCTTTTCAGCTTCCTTACATTAATCCTCAACTTTCTTACCAAGGTTGGGCTGATCAAACTGGGTACACTCTGAATCCACCAAAGCAGAGATTTTCATCCCTGTCTCCCAGTTGGGGATAAACAGTCTTAGGGAGAGGGTGTGGCTTAATTGGTTTGCTTACCAGTGGTTCATCCTTTGGATCGCTTCCTGACAAGTATGGTTCCTCCTGCTGTGAAGCCAGGGTTTCCTCCAGAAAGAGGGGAGGGGGGAGATTCTATGATCTTCCCGCTCCTCAGAGCCCGTTCCTTCCCATGTTGGCCAGGTTTCATCGGTTTTGCCCCCAGTGGGTGCTCTGGTTTCCTTCCCATGTTGGCCAGGTTTCATCGGTTTTGCCCCCAATGGGCAAAACCGATGGGTGCTCTGGTTTCCTAGCCAGTGCTTGAAAAAGGCATTCCGCAGCTCGGTGCCCATCTTTTCTGCACTTGAAACAGGCTGAGGGTTTAGGAGAAGATGCCGTTTGCAGATTGAAAGCCTCTTGCTTCTTTTGGGGTGGGTTCCACATTTGGCCTGCTCAGTACTGATTCCTGACCATGTCAATCTCTGCCTCTTCAGCAGTGAGATACCACTCATGTAGATGATTTGGCACACCTCGGGCCATGCAGGCAATGTAGAGGTCATCACTCAGCCCATCCTTGAACCAGCTTACCAGGATATCTTCTGGTCAGTTCACAACATACGCCAGGTCTCGAAATTCTTTGGTATATTTTACAACTGGCCACATCCCTGCTTCACAACTTTAATGTGGTCGCATGCTTTGCGGTTTGCAAGGGGGTCCTCGAAATGTTGTCGCAAGGCCATCATGAAATGGTTGAAGTCCCGCAGTTCTGGCACATTGGCATCTTGTAGGGTCACCATCCATCTGGCAGCAGTCTTTCCAGGGCTAGGGTAACCACTCGCACTTGGGATCCTTGGGTTTGAAAATCACACCCATATTCTTGCATGTAGGTGAGCACATGTGCCACAAAGAATCCCAATTTTTTCAGGTTCCCATCAAATTTTACCCCAAGGGAAGGAGTTTTTCTTTCTAACTGCAGGTTTCGGGTTTGGTTGGGAGCGGCCCGCAATCCATTCGCCAACTGGGGGGGGGGAGGTTTTTCTGGGTTCCTTGCTCTTGCTTCTTTGCCATCTGCTTGATCAGCAGGGTCCAGAGGGGGGTTAGCCCCCCTGGTGTCATCCCTGGCTGCCGCTCTTCCAACGCCTCTTGGTTGCCGTTTTTGGCTCCCCCCTGGTTGTTGACATATTCCAAAATCTCCATCACCAACTGGGTTACACATCTCTTCAGACGATCCTCTCTCAGCGAAGCTTCATTTAGCTCCTCCTGGTCAGAAGGGGCTTCTAGCTGCAATTTCCACCCCAGTTTTCAATTACCATGGGTGAGGGTGACTCCTCTGGTTCTCCCATCCCAGCAGTTTTTCGTCCCTATGGCGATTGACCAATGGGGTTCACCTCATCCTCTCCGACAGGGTACATGGAGAAGGTCTCTGGTTGGGGGGGGGTTGACATCTCCCTCCAGCATTCAGCTTCCCTTTGTTCACTATTGTGCTCGGACATGGTTTGCTGGGTCCCCTCGATAGAGCAAATATTGTCCCTCCTGGCTGACCATTTTGCAGATATGTTGCTTTATGTAACTTTCTCCTAAGAAATGGAGTATTTCAAAAGGAACATTTAATTAAGAAGGATGGAAACCATTAAAGACAAAGCAACATCAGAATCCCCTTAGGCAATGCAAGTAGAATTAAAGCAGTAGTGACCTCTCCCATTTGTTGTGGAATCTTGGCAAGGAAAAAGATATAAGATAGAGAATATAGAAGAAGCACAGAAATTCTATGAAGAATACTGCAAAGGGGAAGAAGAACAAGGAAGTAAGAGGAACTAGAAAGTAGAAGTCGAGAGGAAGAAACATTGAGAGACAATGAAAGAAACAGGAGAGAAGAACAGAGGCAAGAAAGAGAGAGAGCAGAGAAGGAAGGCACAAGAGGGAAAAGTCAGATACAAACTAGAAGTAAAACAAAACCAACCCCAGCTAAAGATGGATCAGGAAATAACAATTATTTCAATAAACTTGAATGGACTGAATGTACCAAAAAAAGAGCCCAGATGTTTAATAAACTTAAGAAATTGAAGGTAGATATAGCCTGTATACAGGAAGTGCATATTAAAAGGGAACATAGGAACTTACTGGAAAACAAAAAACTAGGGAAATTATATACAGCATTGGCAGATAAAAAAAAGAGGGATAGCAACCTATATAAAGGAAAAAATAAAATCCAAAGAAGTCTACTCAGATGAAGAAGGCAGAATGCTAATGATTGAATTAGAGACAACAGAAAAACCGACATTATTAATAGTCATATATGCACCAAACCAGAAACAAGAGGAATTTGATAGGAAATTACACAACAAAATAAATGAATTAGAATATGAAAACATTTGCTTAATTGGGGGTTATAACACAATAGTGCATTAAAAAAATGGACTATGAAAGCAAAAAGAAAAATAAAACAAAAAAAATCATTACCCAAATCCTTTTTTGAAATGGCAATGGAATATAAATTACAGGATATTTGGAGAGAAAGGCACAAAACAAGAAAGCAACATACATTTTATTCGAACCCCCATCAATCTCTATCAAGAATCGACATGGCTTGGATCTCATCTGCGCTATGTAATCAAGTAGACGAAATGGAAATAGAAGCAAATAAGTGGGCAGATCATAATTGAATAAAATTAAGATGGAAAGTTCAAAGAAGAAGAAAAAGATGAATGATGAATTCGAGTATTGTAAATGAAATAGAATACACTGAAATGCTAAAGAAAGAATTAAAATTGTTTTTTAAAATAAATAAAAAAAAGACACCTCAATTCAAAATCTGTGGGATACTATGAAAGCATATACAAGAGGACTTATGATTGCCTACATGGCGAGAAAAACTAGAAAACAAAAAAAGCAACAAGAAGGCATGCAAAAAGAACTTAGGGAAGCCGAAGAAGAACTATAGAAAGATCTAAAGAATAAAACTAAAAAGGACAAAATAGAGGTGATAAAACATAAGATCAATTTAATAACTCAAAAGGAATTAGCACAGAAAATTAAAGTAGTCAGACAGAATTACTTTGAACAAGCCAACAAACCAGGACGATGGCTGGCATATAGACTGAAGAACGAAAGAGAAAAAAGGACAATATATCAATTAAAGGATGATGCGGGAAGAATTCACTACAAAGCGGAAGAAAAGAAGCATATCATTCATAAATACTTCACAAAACTATACGCACAAGATAGTATGGAGGAAATCAAAATAAAACAATATTTAAACAGAGAAAAGATAACACCAATCTCAGAAGAACAAAGGGAGGCGATAAACAGGTCAATAACATTAGCCGAACTGGAATTAGTCCTGAAAAATCAGAAAAATAATAAAACCCCAGGACCAGACGGAATACCGGTGGAACTATACAAATATAACAAAATAATATTGGAAGAGCTAGGAGTGGAAATGTTTAATGAGGTTTTAGGAAAAGCCAAGATACCTGAATCATGGACTGAAGCAATAATATCACTGATCCCAAAAGAAGAAACCAATCTACAAGAAATTCAAAATTACAGACCAATTTCATTATTAAATTCCGATTATAAAATATTTGCAGCTATTATGGCAGGAAGAATTAAACAGGTTTTAAATGAACAAATACATCCAGACCAAAATGGATTTTTACCCCCCAGACATATTAAAAATAATACGTCTAAATGTTATTTACATGGATTGATTCTAAGTAAACCTTTTCAAATGAATGGATTATCCTAACATTTCTTCTGATTCCGTAAACTACAAATTGATTGTTTTCATTCCAACACTTTTATTGCTTGGCTGTTCTGGTTTAAGCTCTGATAAGATTTTTCAGCTGTTCCTCTGAAGTTTGTTTTCGCTTCCAGAGGGTTTGCGAGTGTGTTTCAATTTTGCTGAAAAAATACAACTGCGTATAAACATGGCGTCTCTTCAAGCGGTGCTTTTAGCTTTGAAGAGGGTGTTGGATACAGAGGAAAGAATTGAGGGAAAATTGGACTATTTGGTGCATTTGGCAACAAAATGTGATGAAAAAACTGAGGATGTTCTTCAAATACAAAATAAGAAGATGGAAATTCAAAAAATTGAAATGGAAGACGAATATAAAGAGATTGAGCCTGTTGATATTCGTGGCAATTGGTTTATTTCTGAGGAAGGAAAGAGTGGAATATTTGAAGAGGATTTAAATGGAGAGAAAACTTATTTCAAAGGACAGGACATAGAAGGAGAAGAAAGTATTAAACAATTTATGGCTTATGAAATACTATTTGCAAAATATTTGATAGCACTGCTGAGAATTAAAGATAAGCTGAAAAAGGAAACAGAAGGAGGGCATCAACAATATATGAGAAATACTACAAACAAGGAGTTGCAAAGAGGAGTCCATACAGATTTGTTTAAGAAGAAGTTTGGTGAATTGGATCCACAAATGGCAGTAGATATAAGATTGATTTGCTATTGGAGAGATACAGGTTGATAGATGGAAGAGTATAATTCAAAATTAGCTAAACTTAGTTAAATTCAGGGATAATAGGTATAGTTAAATAAAAATTGATAATGATAGTAATGTATACAATGTTGAGCTGTTATAATAAGTAATAATTGGATATGAATAATGAATGTTACCTGAGAGGGGAAGGTTAGAAATACTTTTGGACTATATATAAAGATTATTAAATAACAATAATAAGAAAAAAGAACAAAATTAGACACAGTTAAGTTTTAACTAATAGGGGGAAAATGTTATGATATAGGATATAGTTAAATGAAGAAAGGATAATGATAATAAATTATATACATGGAGGATTAGAAAATTTTGGTATTAAATATTATGGATGTTTAGCTAAAACAGGATATGAGGATTTAATGTTAATGGAAGATTTTATAAGTAAGTAAATGAAATGCCAGCATGTGGTTATGTATTAAATCTTGGTATATTTTAGGATGAAGGACGTTTAAATAACTATAGTCAAATAAAAGTGGAGGTATGATGATGGTAATATAATAAATATTTGAGTTAAGATATTTGAATTAATATGAATTATATTTGATGACAGTGGAAGAGATGCACAAAAGCCTTTTGTAACCAGCTGATACACTTTCTACAGTATGTAAAGAAGGATGATTAGTATGTTTATTTTGAAAATAAAAAAAATCTTTAAAAAAATAGTACGAGAGTCATTCTAGACATAATAGAGTATTACGAGGCCCATCCAGAAAAGCAAATGGTACTGGTTTTCCTTGATGCACAAAAAGCATTTGACAACGTAATCTGGAAATTTATAACAACACTATTGGATGAGATGAAATTCGGAGAAAAATTTATAAAAATGATAGAAGGCGTTTATAACACTCAGACAGCCAAAGTTCTGATGAATAGAGATCTAACAGAAAAGATTGAAATAAAAAAGGAGTCAAACAGGGATGCCCCTCTCTCCTTTGCTGTTTATATTGACTTTGGAAATTTTACTAAATGAAATTCGGAAAAACCAGGGAATAAAAGGTTTGACTCAAAAATGAAGAATATAAGGTCCAAGCCTATGCCGATGACTTAGTATTTATTCTAGAGGACCCATTAGAATCCAGCTTGAAATTAATTCAAAAATTAGAAGAATATGGCGAAGAGGCAGGACTAAAGATCAATAAAGACAAAACAAAAATGATAACAAAAAACATGACAAAAAAGCAAGAAGAGGAATTGGAAGTAGTAACCAGATTGCAATTAACTAAGAAAATGAAATACTTGGGGATCTGGTTGTCAGAAAAATGTTCGAAAATTAAAGACGATAATCATAATAAATTAGTGATACAAATAAAGAAAGATTTAGAAAATTGGAAGAATATTCAGTTATCACTTATGGGATGTATAGCAACAATTAAAATGAATAGCTTACCAAGAATCCTATTCCTGTTGCAAGCCTCACTTATTAATCCAGGTAAAAAATTCTTTCAAGAATTAAAGAAAATAACCACTAGATTCATTTGACAGGGACGAAAACCGAGGATTAAACTAAAGTCAATGCAAGACAGCAAGGAGAGGGGAGGCTTAGAATTACCAAATTGGGATTTATATGCATCAGCAGTAACAATAACATTTGTGAAGGATTGGATAGAGCTAAAGAATAAAAGAATTCTGACCTTAGAAGGCCATGACCTGCAGGCAGGCTGGCATACATTTCTATGGGATGATAAAAATAAAATGCACAAATACTTTCAAAATCATTTAATCAGAAGAGCCTTACTGCAACAATGGTTCAAAATAAAAAAACCCACTATGTGAAAATCCCAAATTGGCTATCACCAACAGAAAGGATGACTCACCCAAATTTTACAGATTGGAACAAAATCCTAGGATACAAATTGATAGACAGGGAAATTTAAAAACAGTTGAAGAATTGGCAGATCAGAACATGAAAGTTGACTGGCTAACTTACCTCCAAATCAAAACTAAATACAATAAAGATACTAAATTATATGGCATCGAAACAGAACCACACGAATTGGATAAAATTATTCAAAGCCCAGATAGAAAGATGATGGGGAGAATATATAAATTCCTCCTGAAGTATAAAATGGAAGAGGAAATTGTGAAAGAACAAATGATAAAATAGGCGCAGAACTTTGGCTATAATATTGAATTAGACAAATGGGAAAAATTTTGGGGAATAAATTTTAAAATGACACTATCAGTTCCATACAAGGAAAACCAGTACAAAATGTTTTACAGATGA
This sequence comes from Thamnophis sirtalis, assembly GCF_051295495.1. NCBI lineage: Eukaryota > Metazoa > Chordata > Lepidosauria > Squamata > Natricidae > Thamnophis > Thamnophis sirtalis. The sequence goes on along the minus strand of NW_028261384.1, from coordinate 62,165,409 downwards.
CACCTGGCACCATCAAGGTTAGCTAAAATCTCAACAAATACCTCCCCAAAATGCTGGAAATGTGAATCAATACATGGAACATATTATCATTTATGGTGGACCAGTGAGGAGGCAAAAAATTTTTTGGAAAAGGATCAAAAATTGGCTGGAGGCAATAACAGGGATTAAAATAGAATGGAAACCTGAAGTTTTTTTTATTAAGAATTATGTCGGTGAAATACAAAAAAGAAATCCAGTATTTAATACTACATATACTTACAGCGGCAAGGATTGCCTTTGCCCAGAAATGGAAAAACAAATTAACCCCAAATGAAGATGAAATAATAAGAAAGATTATGGACTGTGCCGAAATGGATAAACTAACTAAAGAAATACAGGGAAAGGAAGAATCAGAATTCTACCAGATATGGGATAAATTGTATAGGTGGATGGAGAAAAGAAACAAAAATCAATGAAAGAATATAACAACACTCAAAAATAATAGTTATGAGTAAAATAAGAGGGTTAAGAATGGTGAAATCTAAATGAAATACGATAGGTGAGCGATATCGATTTATGATTGCTAATATAAAAAACAGGAAGTTCCTGTTTGCACTGTATTTTATAAATGTGTACGCCTAATTTTTGTGTGTGTGTATTTTACATGTTTGTTAATAAAAATCTTTAAAAAAAAGAAAGAATGCAAATTCTAACCAATACACTTGTGAAGATGTTTCTTTTATCAACTGCCCTGAGAGCCAAATAAACATACATTCCCATGGCTATCTTCCGCTAGGCATTAAAGTGAAACGTCCTACATGACCATCATAAACATCTCCCCAAGAGGTGATGGGACCTCAGGCATTTCTGCGTCAGGAAACCAGTTGTAAAATATCAGTTGTCACAGGCATTGCCAATAAATTGACTCCAAGGCCCCCCTCCTCCCAATTGAATGGCAGCATCACTTTTAGGGATCTGATACTCTTCTTCTAAATTTATTCTAAGTAGATAACTGTACAATTTTTAATCATTTTTTTCATCCGTTCCCATATGTATCCTATCTAATTCTGTTTATTCCATAATAAAATCATACGCTTTAACATTTCACATCTTGTTTGTATTTGCATTTGTTTAAACCATCCTATATCAGTCCCTTATTCTTCTCATTCTTTCTTCTGTTTTAGTTCTGCCTGTACCTAATAACCTTTTTCATCCTACTAATATTCGGATGTATCAAACCTTTCACTGTTGAAAGCCACATTGATACTTCCATATAGTCCTTTTCTTTTACTTTTTTCCAAACTGCGTATAAACCATTTCTTGCATAGTGTCTCTGAAAATAACCATTTATTCTATTTTTCCCATACTGAAATGTAGTTAGGAAAGAAAAAAAAAAGAATTCCAAGAGCAATCTCAGAGTTTCGATTTCTTCAATATCAATATCAAGATTTAAAAATTTCACTGGCAATCAACTCTGTCCAGACTGCTCTCTATTTCTCCAAACTACCCCCCCACAAACTTTTTTGCCCATATTATCATTGTTTCTTTAACTTCTTATTCTAAGTTTATTCTGAGTAAGTAACTATATAATTTTAAATCATTTTTTCATCCGTTCCCATGAGTATCTTTTCTAATTCTGAATTTTCCATATTATAACCATACTCTTTAACATCCTTCTCATATCTTGTTTGTATTTGCATTTGTTTAAACCATCCTATATCAATCCCATGTTCTTCTAATTCTTTATTCTGTTTTAATTTTCCCCTTGCTGTTGGTATATCTTTGTACCTAATAACCTTTTTTCATATTACTAATATTCAGATGTGTCAAAGCTTCCACCATTGAAAGTCACATTGGTACTTCCATATAGCTTTTTAAAACTTTTTCCCATACTGTGTATAAATCATTTCCTACATAGTGTCTTGAAAATAACCATGTATTCTATTTTTCCCATACCACAAAAATGTGCCAACCCAGTTGCATATCATATTCCTCCAAGGATAGTAACCTTGCATTTCTTAGTAATATCCATTCTTTTATCCACGTTAGAGCTGCTGCTTGATACTATAATTCCCAATTCGGTATACCAAATCCACTTGTAGTCCTTGAAACTTGTAACATTCTTATATTAATTCTCGCTTTCTTTTCTTGCCAAATATATTTTCCTATTATTTTATATAATTTTTGAAGTACTTTTTTCCAGTTTTATTGGTATTGTTTGGAATAAAAATAATATTCTTGGTAACATATTCAATTTAATTACTGCTATTCTTCCCATTAGTGATAGCTGTACATTTTTCCATTTTTCTATATCCATCTCATTTGATTTCTGTTTATAATAATTATCTTCATTAATAGTTACACATCTTAAAGTCGACTGTATTCCCAAATATTTCACTTTTTAATATTTGAACATCTAATTTCTCCATTATTTCTTTTCTCTAATTTTCTGTTATATTTTTCACTAAAATTTTTGTTTTATCTTTATTAATTTTAAATCCTGGCACTCCTCCATATTTGTTCTAGTAGTTTTGGACCTATTTCTATTGGATCTTCCATAATAAATACTGTCATCTGTGAATGCTGGCAATTTATATTCTTCTTTCTTAACTTTCATTCCTTTTATATCTTTGTTTTGCCTTATCTTTCTATTCAAAACTTCTAGTGTCAATGTGAATAATAGTGCAGATAGCGGACACCCGTGCCTGGTCCCTTTTCTAATCAGCACTTTTTCTGTCATATCTCCATTTACCATCACTTTAGCCTGTTGTTCTTTGTAAATAGTTTTAACCATGTTTATGAATCCTTCCCTAAAATCCATCATTTGCAGTTGCATTATCATAAATTGCCAATATACATTATCAAAAGCTTTCTGTAAACTCAAAAATAATAGCCATTCGTTTCCTGGGGTGTACTTCGTAATATTCTAATGCATTCAATATAATTCGCATATTATCTCTAATTTGTCTCTTGGGTAAAAAGCCATTTTGATCTGAGTGTATAAATTCATTTAACAGTCTTTTGAGTCTTTCCGCCATTATCGATGCAAAGATTTTATAATCCATGTTTAATAAAGAAATTGGTCTATAGTTCTTTATTTGATGCAAGTCTTGATCCTTCTTTTGGGATAAGAGTTATATAGGCTTCCATCCAAGAATCCAGTATTTTTCCTTTTAATACCAGTTCATTGAATATTTCTAACATGATGTTGCCTAGGACATCTTGTAGTGTTTTGTAGAATTCCGCTGGTAATCCATCTGGACCAGGTGTTTTCCCTTTTTTTTGTCTTTTTATTGCTTCTATTACTTCCATCATTGTTATTCTCTCTTCTAGTGCCTTTTAAAATTTTTCTGAAATCTTAAGTATTTTCACCTTCTGTAGATATCGTTTTATCTTTTCCTCTGCCACTGTGTCTTGCTGGTATCATTCCTTATAATATTTGTCTACTATTTTTTCCTTTTCTTCATTTTGATAACAAATATTCCCTTCTTGATCTAACAGTTGATTCATGATTTTTTTTCTTTCTCTTTTTTCACCTTATACACCAACCATCATTCTGGTTTATTTGTGTTTTCAAAGAAATTTTATCTTGTGGCTTTTACTTTATTTGTCAGTTTTTCATTTTCCATTAAATTCAATTTATGCTTTTCTAGGTCCATCAAATTTTTAATTTTAATTTAATAGAAATGAGTCTCCTGTGTTCCTCCTCTATCTTCTTTCATGTTTGTCTCTTTTGTTTCTTTCTTTTTCCTAGATAAGTCATTACTAGTCCTCTAGTATATGCTTTGCTGGTATGCCACATATTCTGTAGGGATGTGTCCTCCTTCTTATTCTCCTTTTAAAAAGGTTCAATTCTTTTTCCATTTACTTTCATTTAATAGATATTGATTTAATGCCCATCTCATTTTTTTCTTTGACTTTTCCATGTCATTATTATTGGATTGTGGTCTGCCCATATGCTTGTTTCTATATCAATCTTTTGTGTTTTAGCAATTAGATCTATTGTTGACCAAACAAGGCTGGGGGGTGAAATTTTACGCCCCTCAGACAGGGTTCGCAATTTGGGAGTCCTCTTGGACCCACAGCTGACTTTAGAACATCATTTGTTGGCTGTGACCAGGGGGGCATTTGCCCAGGTTCGCCTGGTGCACCAATTGCGTCCCTACCTGAACCGGGAGGCATTCGCAACAGTCACTCATGCCCTCCTGACCTCAAGACTGGACTACTGCAATGCGCTCTACATGGGGCAGCCTTTGAAGAGCATTCAGACACTTCAGCTCATCCAGAATGCGTGAGCGATTGTGGGTGCACCTTGGTACACCCACGTTACACCTATCCTCCGCGAGCTGCACTGGTTACTGATTGGTCTCCGGATACACTTCAAGGTGCTAGTCGTCACTTATAAAGCCCTTCATGGTATTGGACCTGGGTACTTGAGAGACCGCCTGCTGCCAATTACCTCCCAAAGACCCATTAGATCACACAGAGCAGGCCTCCTCCGGGTTCCGTCTACCAACCAATGTCATCTGGCTACTACCCGGGGGAGTGCCTTCTCTGTGGCGGCTCAGGCCCTTTGGAACGAACTCCCCGCAGAGATTCGGACCCTCACCTCTCTCCAGGGCTTCCGAAAAGCCATTAAAACCTGCCTGTGTCGGCAGGCCTGGGGTCGATGAGTTCCCTTCCCCTCTCGAATCGTGTGGCTGTTGATTGTTTTTAAATGCCCTGTATTTTTGTAGTTTTTGTGTTTTTCCCTTCCCCTCCTTGGGTTTGTGCGCCGCCCTGAGTCCCGCAGGGAATAGGGCAGCGTATAAATAAAATGAAACTCAAACTCAAACTCAAATCATGTCTATTCTTGACCACAACATGTGTCTATTTGAGTAAAATGTATATTGTTTTTCTCTCAAGTGTCTTCTTCTCCATACATCTTGTAGACTTAATTGCTCCATCATTGTAAAGAATGTTTTAGGCAGTATTCTCCTTAACTTCATATTCAACTTTGCAGTTTTATAATCCATCTCATTATTTACAATCACGTTAAAGTCCCCTAATATGCATATTTCTTCATATTCATATTCTATTATCTTTTTGTGGAGTTTTCCATAAAATTCTTCTTGATTGTCATTTGGTGCATATGTTGCCACTATCAATTTTTTTTATAATCATTATTTCCACTATCAATATTCTTCCTTCTTTGTCTTCAAGTATTTGCTTTGATTATATTGACTTTTTGATGTAGAGTGCCACACCTCTTTTGCTTTAATTGGCCAGTGTCATATACAGCTTCCCCAATTTCGGATAATCCAAATATTTTTGTGTTGTTTTTTTAACATGTACTTCTTGCAGGCATATTGCATATAATTTCAGTTTCTCTAATTTATTAAATGTCCTCTTTCTTTTTATGCTTGAATTTAGTCCATTTATGTTTAATGCGATTATTTTTATTTCTTCTTCCATGTCATTTTTTGTCATTTTAGTTGATCTAGTCACTCTGACCTCCATTTGTTTTTTCATCTCTTTTGCTCTTGCTCCTTTTCTTAATGCCCTTTCTTCTGTTCTTTAGCTAGTTCTCTCTGTTCTTTCTCCTTCTCTTTGTATAGTTTTGTTCCTCTGTCCTCTCTTCGTCTCTCTTCTTGTGGTCCAAAGTATTGTTCATAAAATAACTCTGCCTTCTCTACTGTATCCAGCCTGTCGTCTTTGTTTCTGCCAAGTTACTAGTATCCCTTCTGGTATTAACCATCTGAAATTATTTCCCTTTTTTTTATTAGGCATTTGGTCAGGAATTGATATTCTCTTCTTAGATCTTTCACCCTTCTTGGCACTTGTTTGAGAACTATTATTTTTTTAGATTTGTATTTTATTGTGGTTTTCCTTGCAGCTTGTAGGATCTCTATTTTCAGTGTTTTCTAAGTAAATCCTACATGTACCTCTCTGGGTAATTCATTTCTTATAGTATATATTGTATGGACCCTGTAAATTTCATCAATCCCACTTAGCATCTTTTACTTGGGTTCTTCCAGTCCATCCACCAATATGTTGGCATTTTCTGCTAAATCCTTTTCCTTTTCCTCTTCGATATTTTGGAATCTTAAATAGAAATCAGCCTTGTCTATTTCCCACAAAATATTTTTTTTGCTTTTTATCTGTTGTTGTCAGTCTATAATCCATTTCCTCCATTTTCTTCTCTGTTATTTCTACCATTTCTTCCACTTTCTGTAGTCTCGGCTCATATTTTTCCCATTATCTCTTTAACTTCTTTCAGGTCTTCATCCACTTTGTCCATTCGTTCTTTGAGTTCTTCATGCATAGCCTGTAACATACTTTTTAACTCCATACTAGCTTTATCTTGTTGTGTTGTTGTATTTGATGATTTTTGTGCTGTAGGGCTGGAGGTTATTGCTGTCAATGAGGAATATGCTGTTATCTTATTCATATTGTTGATTTATTTTTATAATCCAGATATCCAAAAAGAGAAAAGAATAAAAAAAAACCAAAATTTTGAAGGTCACCTCTCCAAATCTCGTGGGCCAAGCTTCAGGTTCTTGTTACCTTAATCCAATTGTAGTAGTAAAGTAAAAAGAAAAAAATAAGAAAACCAAATTACCCAAAAAGGACAATAAAAAATAGTAAAAAATTCACCACAATTTATGTCTTTGGTCCCCCTTATTTCCTCCAAGCTTCAGGTTCTTGTTACCTTAATCCAATTGCAGTGGAAGGTAGAAAGACAAAAACAGAAACAAAAACAAAAAAATACAAAATTCTAACAGAGAGCAGAGAGAGAGAAAATAGTAAAAAAAATGACCACAATTGTAAAATAAAAATATATCTTTAATCCCCTTTATTTCCCCCACCTCTAACAGTAGGAGGGAAAAGGAGGAGAGAAAAAGGAGAGAGAGAAAATAAAAGGAAAAAGGAAAAATCCAATAAATCCAATCCACTGTGGAAAATTATATGGAAAAATCAAGAATGAAGTCGATTTAAAAAAAAGAACCAGGTATAAATCCACCTAAAGAAAATAACTTCCATTTTTAATATAAAGCAAAAGGTCCAAGATTCCACACAATTCCAAAACAATTCCAGAGCTCCAAAGTTACAATCAGGAAAGTGGAAAACAAAAGCACCAAAGAAGAATCCACAGCTGGTGTTTTCTCTTATATGTCAGTTTTTATCACCACTCTGTTTATCAAATCACTACGCATTTGTTGAAGGCCATTTTTAAAAATATATTCTCTCTGTTGTCACTAGATGGCAGTGTTGTTACTGAAAAGAGTAGTTAGGAAAGGAAAAAAATTCCAAGAGCAATCTCAGTTTCTTCAATATCAATTATAAAAATTTAAAAAATTCACTGGCAATTAACTCTATTGAGACTGCTCTCTATTTCTCCAAACTATCCTACCAAAACTATTTGATGAATCTTTTATTTATATTGGCATTCTCTTCCCCACCTCTGTTTCTTAGAGGGGTAATACACTCCCCCCCCCCTTTTGCCTTCTCTCTTTGTCCTCACAGTCAATCAGGGAGAAAAAACAAACTTTTGAATACAGTATACCCCAGGGTATTATCACAATCTCACCCAGACGTTCCAAACCACTTCCTTCTCTCTTTTTGTGAAGCTGCCTTAACTCTTGACATCTCACAATGTCTGTCTTCCTTGTTACCTGGGTCAAGGGCTATTGCAGACATTCCAAGAGGTTTGCAACCCCCCCTTCTCTTCATGAGAGCCTGTGCTCTCATTCCTCACTGTCCCTTGAAGACAGTTCCGGGCTCAAATGAGCCTCCCAGAGTGGTAGGATACCACCTCTCCTCCAGAGACCTGAAGTTCACATGCATACTATTGAGATGCTGGCCCCTCCCTCCAGAAGTTTGGATTTGAGTACAAAAAAAACTACTGGGAACATCAAGTTGAGAAGGTTCTAGAGAATGAAAAAGTCAAGATCCTGTGGGATTTCGAATTCAGACTGACAGACACTTGGTCCACAACACACCTGAATAACAACAGTTGAAAAGAAAAAAAACTTGCCAATACTTGAAGTATAGAAGGCAAAGCTGACCAAAAGGTAACTTGGAACTGGTTAAGATCAGGAGCACTGAAAAAAGAAACAGAAGGCTTTATTTTGGCAGTTCAAGAACAAGCCTTAGCCACAAACTACGTGAAAGCAAAAATTCAACATGTTACCACCAACAGCAAATGTCGCCTCTGTAATGAAAAAGACGAGACAGTAGACCACTTGATCAGTGGGTGCAGCAAAATTTCACAAACTGACTACCTACAATGCCATGACTGCTTTGCTAAGATCATTCACTGGAAATTATGCCAAAGGTTTGGATTTGAGTACAGCAAAAACCACTGGGAACATCAGGTTCAGAAGGTTTTAGAGAATGAGAAAGTCAAGATCTTGTCGGATTTCAGAATTCAGACTGACAGGCACTTGGCCCACAACACATCTGACATAATAATAGTTGAAAAGAAAAAAGTATGGTTCATTGACATTGCAATACCCGGAGATGCACAAATTGAAGATAAACAGCAAGAAAAAATCACAAAGTACCAGGACTTGCAAATTGAAGTTGAGAGACTGTGGAAAAGGAAATCGTATGTTGTCCCGATTGTAATTTGAGCCCTTGGAGCAATACTTAAAGGGCTACCTCACTATTTGGAATTTTTAAATTTATCAGACTTGAACATTCTGATTCTACAAAAAACCACCCTACTTCTTATATCCTCTGACATTACCTTAGGTCCTTGGGTAGGACTCGAGCTCTTGAGCTACCAACCAGCCCCAAAGACTGTGAATCTCACCAAAGATTAACATTATTATTATTATACAATTGTATCACAGCGGCCAGTTGTTTCGCCGGATTTGGCATTGGTTACTAGTCGGGCACCACCCAGGGGCTTAGGACGTCATAACGTATTTTTGTAATATGCGTGCAGATCCAAGCAGTGCGGCTTTTTGCATTTGACTGATGGCAATTTTGTCAATTTTTAACTGTTTTAAATGTAATTCCAGTGCTTTTGGAATAGCACCAAGTGTGCCAATTACCACTGGAATTACCACTGCTGGTTTGTGCCATAGTCGTTGAATTTTGATTTTTTTAAGTACTGGTATTTTGCTATTTTTTCATGTTCCTTCTCGGCGACCCTGCTATCACCTGGTATTGCAATATCTATGATTGTAACCTTGTTTTTCTCAACCAGTGTGATGTCTGGTGTATTATGTGCCAGTATTTTGTCCGTTTGTATACGGAAATCCCACAAGATCTTGACCATCTGATCCTCAGTGACTTTTTCAGGCTGATGTTCCCACCAGTTTGTTGCTGTTTTAATATTATAATTTTTGCACAAATTCCAATGGATCATTTGCGCTACTGAATTGTGCCGCAATTTATAATCAGTCTGTGCAATTTTTTTACAGCAGCCGAGTATGTGATCAACAGTTTCATCAGCTTTTTTTTTATGTTGCCTCTGTCTTATCTTGAAAACTGTTTTATTTCATTTTCATTTTCCTTTTTATACAATCACTTAAATACTGTGCAATTAAGAAAGCAATAAACACAACTCATAACACTTCTATCCTCGATACACCCTTTCTTCTCCCCCTCCAACTTTCATTTCTCCCCTCCAACATTCCCCTCCCCCTCAGACATTCCTTTCTCCCCTTCCCTCCATCTCACCCTCCTTACATTCCCCTCTCACTCCCTCTTGACTCCTCCCTCTTCTTTCCCTCTACTCCTCACTTCGGTGTATTTCTACTATTCATTAATCTATTCATTTTGTAATTTACACTAAAATTATAAGAAAAGAAAAAAAAAGGAAAATAAAAGGAAAAGAGAAAAAAAGAAAAAAGAGCAATAGTATACAAGTGCATTCATTGTTTTGGAAATTGATTCTATATTTCCACCCTCCCCCCCCCCCGTGAACCACCCTCCCTAGCCCCCATCCGACTTCCCAGGTCCCATTCCCGACATAACTCTTTATCAAGCACAGTCTGGAGTATATTAAAACCAAATAGATTAGAAATTAAAAGATAAAAAATAAAGGAAAAAAGAAAGGAATAATTAAAAAAAAAACCAAAAAAAGAAAAAAAAGAGAAAAATCAATAAACTCTCTACCTTAAGCTCAGCTTCCCATCATTATTAAAACTTAAATAGTGTGCATCATTCCTAATCTCAATTAATTTATTACTTGCAGGATTTCAAACTATGTTGAAACCAAGTGAGTTAATCAAATAAAATTCTACTCTAGCTAGGGGCCTTATCTCTTTATCTAAATATGTGTCCATTTCCAAACCTTTAATTTGTCCCTTTTACCTTCTTCTCTATAAAGCAATTTAAACACCTCAAATATTTCTCTCGGTTTCCATTCCAACTCCTCTCATCCTGCCTCTACCCGTGTTCATATATATATTTTATTATCATCCGTACTCCTCTCATATTTGCACCGCCTTCCTTCGAACTCCCTGAGTATCTCCTTCCAAACATTATATTCAAATAAGAATTTCTATAAAAATCAACATACTTTCTGGCTCAAAATAAGCTCTAATTAAACCTTCACTACCCTCCCGTCTGCGCCACCCTTCCCAACTCCATTCAACCTAAACCACCATCCAAAAGCATCACAATCTCCGCCCTCCTCACCCTAGAGAATAAAACATAAACAATTTATATAAAAATTCAAAATTATCCATCAAGTCTTTTTTAAGTCCCATACAGTATATTTTCCGAGGAAATCAGCATCATTTCTTTCAGCCTTAATATCTCTTCATCGGTATACCACTATACCATTTTATACAAGACAGAGTCACAAAGTATTATTCAGGTTAAAATTAAGCAAATGTTTTGGAAGCATAACTAAATCCTTGTTCTCTGCTCTTCTGCCCTTCCGGAGGGGAAAAACGATACCTCCCACCTTGTAGTTGTGTGTTTGGTTGTTTCTCTTCTACTTCTCCTTGTCTTTCTCCAAGTCCGGGTAGTTCAGGAAGTCCCGCCTTTAGGATCTTGTAGTAAAAGTCTCGAGCTTCACAAACTGAATTGAGCCAATGTTTTTGATCATCAAGTGTAACTGTAATACCAAATGGCACCTCCCATCTATACTGTATCTGATTATTTCTAAGTTCTTTAGTTAGGAAAACATAGTCTCTCCTGGCTCTTAACATTTGGGGTGGTATTTCTTTAAAAACGATCAAGTCCTGTCCATCAATTCGCAGCCTGTTATTGTAAAACTCTTGTAGTATCGCGTTTCTGGATTCTTTTGTGGCAAAATATATAATTATATCTCTCGGAAGCTGTCTCTGTTTTGCTGTCCACGAATTATGGCGGTAAATTTTTTGGATCTGCCAATCAAAGTTGAGTCCCGGACTTCCCACCAAACGACTGAAAGCCTCAAAAAAGGTCTGCTTCAAATTCTCCTGTTCGTTTTCACGCAATCCCCTAACTCTTATTGCAAATGCAGTCTTTTTATAGTTTGTCATAACAAGTTGTCTCTCTGCCTTTTCAACTTCCTGTTGCAACATTTCAATTTTAGATGTCAGATTAGAATTGGCTTCTTCCAAAAGTTCCAGTTTATCCTCCATTCCTGCAATATAATCTGTCATCACAGTTATAACCCCGATGGTATCCTCCTTTGTTTGAGCAATCTTGGCATCAAGTTTATCACATAATTCCGAAATAAGTTGCTTCATTTCCTCCCTAAATTCTCTAAGGGTTTCAAAAAGAAATTCTTTCGTTAACAAATCTCCAGTAGGGGGCGTAGAAGGCAAAGACT